>NC_048433.1:10852724-10981520 GCF_004353265.1 Vitis riparia | reverse complement strand
TTCAGACCCTAAAGGTGGCCTACAAGTGCCTTGGAGCCTAAGAGCCCAAGCCACAACAAAAATGGGGGTCAAAACACGCTGAAATTGGAGCTACCTAGTAGAACCGATTGAATCGGTTCCCAACCAACTCAACCGGTTGATAAAAAATTTGAAACTTTACCAAAAGATTCCTTAAAGAATAAGAAATCTAACAAAAAAAATGGTGCTCAATTCCAAGCTTGGATGAGGGAGAATCAGCTGAAGCAATGCAAAGCGTTTATAAAACGGGGCTGCCACCAAGCCATCCGTTGAACCGATTCCCAACCGGTTCAACTGGTTGAGAAAAGTTATGAAATTATAACAGTAGATTCCCTAAATAAAAAAGAATCCAAAAAAATCAACAACGCTCAATTCCGATCTCGGATGAGGGAGAACCAGCCAAAACAAGGCAACGTATTTATAAAATAGGAGAATGATTCAAAATAGATTTTTAACATGAACAAAATCAAACGGGACCAATGGCATCAACTGAATGAAGATCATGGAAAACAAACAAAGAACCAATTTCAACATAACAATTTGTGTTCCTTTTCGTCCACACCAATCAATAAAACATTAAGCATTTTGGAACGATCAAAAAGAGGAACCGAATGCAAGCAAGAGTTCTATGAGGAACCAGAAACGTACCTGAAGAACCAGCCTTTTAGAGGTGCTCCTTTAGCTTCAAGTGAGATTGATTCTTCTTCTTCATAATCCGCTCAAGACCCGTGATCGCGATTTCCTTTCCTCCTTTCTAAAGTAGACAAAAATTCCTTTTTTTTTTCTCAAGATCTTTCTTTCTTTCCTTTCTTGTTATCTTTGTCTTTCCTTAAAAACCCTTCCCAATTTTTCCCTCAAACCTCTCTTTTTTCCTTCTTCCTATTTTCCTCCAAGTCACCCAAATCCTCAGAGACTCTTAGGAATTCCCCCCTCCCCCCTCTCCCTCCCCCACGTTTTTCTTAGTTTCTCTTTTGTAGTCTCTATTCTTAGGATCTTCCTTTTTTTTGTCCCACCCCACTTCCTTTTTCTCCAGTTAAAAAACTTATTATACTTTCTTTCTCAGCCTCTGCACCACCACATTTTCCTCCCTCTTCAGCTCTAGAAATCCACCCCTTCAGCTTTGGAACCCCCTAGCACATTTAGTTTTCCTTTTTCCAAGGTGGGTAGCTGCCCCTCATAGCTTTAACATGCCTTACTCACCAAGAATCCACATGGGTTCAACATGGGTTACCATCTCCCCACAAAATGGCCCAAATCGGACCTAAAACTATTCCCCAAACCTATTTGGAGCACCCGGGCTCGAACCAGCCAAAAACAGGGCATCAAAAGAGTAAAAAACAGTGTCATTTACCAGCAGCCCCGACGAACCAGTCGACCGTCTCAAAATTTTTTTGTCAAACTAGTTGAGAAAAAATTTGAAATTTTTACAGAATTTTCCTTAAGAAATAAGGAATCCAAAAAAAAAAAAAAAAAAATGGCGCACGATTCCGAGTTCGGGTGAGGAAGATATGATCAAAACAAGCCCAAGTGCTCCGTATTTGAACCTGCTCTTACGAACTCCAACTGAACTAAAGTTTTGGGGGAGACCTCATTTCCTTCCTTTAGCATGATGTGAACAACTATGGAGTTGGCTATGAAGACACTCTAAAATGAACTACACACTCGTACTACATTGGACCGCAGATGAACCTACACAAGGCTAAAGAAATATCAAACCCAAAAGGGGGTCATGGCGGTGCCATACCGAAAAAAAAAATGGGTGCACGTGACACCCCTAAGATAAATGCAAGTGTCGAAGGACAAAATTGAGGGTCTACAGTAGGTTTGCCTATTTTTTTTATTTGAAAAAAAAATGACATTGAAAAAAAGAAGTGATATTGCGATTCAACTCTTGTAATTCTTGTTTCTATTTTACTTCTTTATGTTTCTTTTCAATTCCACAAATTTGAATTTCATGCTCTAAACAAACCCTAAATATATAGGCTCAAAAGAATTGATTCTTTTGTGTAAATTTTGAAACCCTTAAATCCATGACACAACCTTGCTTTTCTAAGACCTTAAATCTAAATTTCTCTTGGTGAGTTCTTCATGATTTTTTTTTTTGCTTGAAATCTTGATATTTGTTTGATTTGTTTGATAAGAACCTATAAAGGATTACTACGAGTGGAAAAAGGCAAGAGTAGTGAGCACATAAAAGGGTAAAAGCCAATATGATTTTGTGTGAAAACATGAGTGAAAGTTGAGTGAATCATTCTTTGAGTGAAGCATGTGAGGGATTGTGCAATGTTTTTTTTTTTTCTTTTTCTTTCTAACTTTGTTTTGCAGCAAACATGTTAGACAATAAGGACAAAAATACTTCCAGAAATGTGTTGGAAGAGGTTGATATGAAGTTTCTCTTGGAAGTTTTAATGAGTGAGATGAAGAGAGTGTTGAGAGCAGAGATGGAGTAGGTTCATAAACGAATAGATCGAGTAGAGAATATACATGTGGAGCAGCCACAAAATGCACCTAATGTGCATAAGAGAGAAAGAGTTCAACCTAGGGAAGTGAGAGTTGAAGATGAAGAGTATTATGGGGGTGGTTTTGATGAAAAAGATGATCGGGATTCAATTATTGGCAATAGGAGATATGGTGGGCAGTTTAGAGAAGCTAGGAATCAGGAAGATAATAACTTGGGGTAGTATTAAGATGAAGATTCCATCATTTCAAGGCAAAAACGATCCTGAAGCTTACCTTGAGTGGGAGAAGAAGATAGAGGTAGTATTTGATTGTCACAATTATTCTAAGCTTAAAAAGATAAAACTTTCAGCCATTGAATTTTCCAATTATGCGATTATTTGGTGGGATCAACTAGTGTTAAATAGGAGGAGAAATAGAGAGCGTCCAATAGAGACGTGAGAGGAGATGAAAACCATGATGAGGAGATGGTTTGTTCCAAGCCATTACTATTGTGAGTTGTACCAAAAATTGCAAAATCTTACACAAGATAATTGAAGTGTGGATTGTATCAATATATTCAAATAAGATTACACCTTAATAAAAATATGATTTTTATTGTTAATTTATATCTAAAGATTAACAATATATGTTGAAGTATGTTAGGGATAATAATAACCATAAGAATAACCAACCTAACAAACTCAACAATAATTCCAACAAATCAATAATTCGTTATAGGTATAACCACCACAAGATAACCAATTCAACAAACTCAATAACCAATTAACCAATCCGTCCAATTTATTTAATATCTTTAATCAGAATATATACAAGAATAAATATAAACCTTTTAAAATAGCCCTGCAAAATATTGAGTTAAAAAAAAAACTAACCTATTCTAGGCTATTCAAACGAAATATCAAATATAAAGAGAGAGACAATAGACCACAAGATTTTTACTTGGAAAGCCCCCACAAATTGTGAAGATAAAAAACCATGAGGTCTAAGATGTATTAATCGAAATCCACTATTCAAAATCAAGTTACACAAGTTTACCTAGTCGTTTTACCAAAAAGACTTACTCTCCAGTACTTACAACTTGATCCACGTCCGCGATGTAACAACTACTTGTTGCTATTTAGTAGATCCTTTGATCCCTATAAAGAGATTATGGTCGTCAACCATCAATTCAAAGAATTGAATCCTTGAATGAGAGAACATAAATGGTATGACAATAAGGTTTTTCTCACTAAAGACTACCTTTAAAGAATGAGTGGTCTCCAACAAACTCAAAGATCTCTATGATCTTTCTAATCTCCGATCTCTTAGATCTTTTACCCCGAATCTCTAACCCTCAAAGGGTTACAAGGGAGGTATTTATAGAAAAAAACATAAGGATTTCGGTATCACAAGATTCCAAATTAGAGTTAGATTGAAATTCATTCAAAATACGTTTCTAAACTCAACAGAACTATGATCGCTTGAGCAAACTTATGACTCTTTAGCACTCTAGCCGCTTGAGTGGTCTTGCTTTTTCTAAAAATCATTTTAAAAACATTTTTTTAAAAAAACTTAAGCTTAAGAATGATACCAAACCTTTTATACCTCAAATAAGCCAAACCTTTTTAGATGTACTTGTGACTTCTCGGTTGGATGAACAACAACCCTTGATCTTCAATGGAGAGTAAGTCACTATCTAAAAAGACTTCTATGGCTAAACATAAATTGGAACAAAACTGTCAACATATAGACAAGACTCAATTTTTTAAGAAAGTCATCCAAACGCGCAACCTAGTGAGTTTTGTAAGCACTACAAGACCAGGTGCATAAGAGAATATAAGGTTAATAGTGATAAAATTGTGTACTTCAGTAAAGAACAAAAAATGCCAGTTTTTGAACTACAATTTAGGTAATTATTGTCAAGTTGAATCCATCATTGAGCTATTCATGGAGTAAGAATTCTACTTATAGCCCATTGGAGATAGCCTCACATGAAAATTAGTGTTTGATTATTTGGTATTAGGTTGTACCAGTTTTTATATGATTTTTGTTTAAGAAAATTTTTAAATTTAAAAATGATTTGATTTGTGAATAAATGTTTTGTAATTGTATTTTAATGATTTATCTTAATATTTTAAGTTATAGAAACTTGAGAATTCCAATAAAAAATCATTTATTAAAAAAATAAAATTATTTATTAAAAGATTATTACATATAATATGATCTATAGTTATGACTAAAATATGTATGCTCCTATATCGCCATTTTTGGTAGCATCTAGGAGATGGCTCTAGCTAAAAGTCTTTCAATCTTCATTTTTTTTAGATATGACCACTAACCCATCCTCATCTATTAAACCCCTTTAGTTATGGAAGAGATATGTTTGCAAGTATTACATGTATGATTTATCATGACATTCCTTATGGCCGTAACTATAGGATTTATCTACACCACCTATGGTCATACTTCATCATGGTCATTTATATTAGCTCCCACATCTTATAGTCATGGTTCTTTAACCTTTAGCCATGGTTTATGGTCGTGACTATAAAACTTATTCTCTTGTAGTGTTTATTTGTGGCATCTTAACACTTAAACAATGATGCATAAGAAAAAAATATCATAGTTTTTCTCTCATATAAACACTCCTTCATTCTCGATCTTATTTAAAAATTCTCATAGCCTAACAAACATCTCTCATCTCTAAACAAACCCCAAAATCCTTGGAAGCCAAGACTTAGCAACCCACAAACAACCACCAACAATTTTAATCGCCATTTGTGATAAGCAAACATTGTCGATAAATATTGATAACCTTGACATTGACATCCGCATGCTTGAACAAAAACCATCGATAAGTCAAATCCTTCGGCAAGCTACTAGAGAGTAACTACCCTCAACAATATGTATCTTGTTTCTCATCACTAAAATCCAACATGATAAAGCCATAACCCATCACTTATCAATGGATCCCACTATCAACTTGCCTTAACTGACTTGCTACCATTAGAGATGTCAAGTACTTGAAGTCAAGTGGTGTGATTACTACTCAAAAAGTGCTATTTCATAGCTTGTAATTAACTCTTTTAAACACTTTTGAGTAGTAGTTATTGCCTTTTAACCCAATTAACATGTTAAGGACCCTTGCAATCAATTCTAATCAAATTGTGTTAAGCTTTGGTGTTTTGATAGCTTTTTGATCACCAAAGCAATCCGAGATTGAGGAGAGTTATTTGGAATCCATGGCAAAGCAATGGAAAGCTCAGAAACATGAAGAACCAAAGCTTTGAAGTCCTTTGCCATAAGCAAATCCGGAATGCAAGGAGAGAAGCAAAAAGGAAAATAGAGGACAGCAGCTGCAATCTTCCTTCACACTTTTGGAGCACTTCCCGAAGTCCATTTTCTACATGCTATATACCATTTCAAAGCTCAGGAAGTCAAGAATCTAACGCTTCAAACCGTGTGCAATTTGGAATCGAAATGAGGAAGTTACAGCCATTGGAAGCCGATCACTCCAAGCTGAAGGAAGATTTTGCAAAGTGCTGCGAAATCACCCTTTTGTTGCGAGATATTTCGCAGCCTTTTTGCACAGTGCTGTGAATTCCCCCTGAAGTTTCACGTCAAGTTGGAAGCCAATAACCGCAAGCTGGAAGACCACTTCGCAGCGGTGCGAAATTAACCTTTTGCTGCGAAGAAATTTCGCAGCCCTTTTTGTGCGTCTGCGAAATCTTGCAAACCTCGTTTTCACCTGCGAAATGGTCCTTAGTGCTTCCCGATATTTGTAACCGACACTTGGAGATATTTTTCTTCAGATTTTTGTTGTCTAAATCCCCATTTTCTCCTTGTAACCCACCAATTATAGGATTCCTTAGTTATTAAGTTTGGAAAAGGGGTGAATAACCTCAGATATTTTGTTTTGTAATTTTCTTTATATATATATCTCTCGAGAGCTTGTTCTTGAAGGAAGGGGTGGTTACGAAGCATCCTTTGTACAAATTTGCAAGGAAGTAAAATACAGAGCACTTGCTCTGCTTTTCATATATATTTTTGTTTTCTCATTCTTTTTCTTTCTAGCAAGTCAAACTCTGAGGATTTTTCCTTAGAGGATGAGAGGCTAGGCTCTTTGTCTCTTGGAGTGAAGAAATCCGGGTAAGTTTTATCATGCATAAATTGGAAGTTTTGTTGTTTTAGTTTTTAATGAAGAGAAAGTGTGACCCATTAATGGTTTTTATCTTTTTAGTTAACTTAAAACGCCTTTAAATCACCTAGGCCAACACTTGGTAAGGCAAGTGATCTCCGTCCATGGAGATTCACTAGTTTGTAACCCTTGCGAGCCTTTGGGAGGTGACTTGAAGGTAGGATTTTCTAGAATAGCCAACACTTGGTAAGCTTTTGGACTCCAAGGAGACATCCATTAGTTATCTCTTGCGAGCTTTTGACGGATAATCCAAGGTTAAAGATCACCTTGAATGGCAAGTGCTAGGTGAGAGGTATGAGCCATTGCAAGGTGCATCAGTGAGAGGGATTTAGTGTTTGAACCCATTAATGGGAAGCATCTGTATAACACCGGTTGGAGAAGGAACTATATGTTAATTCTCTAATGCGAGGAAAAGAAACAAGTGACCGGAACTCCCTTTTTGTATGAGGAATCTGAGCCTAGTGATCTGAAACTCCAAGAAAAACTTTTAGTTGTAATTAAAATCAGTTACTATTATTTTTGGTTAGCTTAAAACCAATCCTTTTTCATTCAAACATCTTTATGTTTTCTTTCAAAGCTAACCTTGAAATGAAAAGGCACCAATTCAACTTTGAATTAATATCATTTGTGAAGTGAAAACCCATCCTAGTGAACGATCCTAGAGCCACTATGCTATAGTAGCTTTGTCTTTGCTACCCTAGTATATGGTGTAATAGGTTATAAATTTTGTTGATTAATCCCTCAATCAAGGAGCATCAGCTGGACACGAATCAGCTGAGACACCAATTAGGCATGAATCATGGTGGGAATGTTATAAAGGTACCTTTTATTGCAAGTGTCTGAAACTCAACAAAAGTTTTGAGACATTGATATTATGATGTGAATCACTCATAGTAGAAGTAATGAATTAGGATTGAAGAGCAAGGTATAGTTGGAAACCCTAAAGTGATTCTAGTTTGGATTTTCTACATCTAGCTTTCATTTTCTAAACTCAAAAGAATGCACCAATCGATAATGCTCTAACATGAAACATCATAAGGCCATTAACAAAGTATAAACATGAGCAACACTCATTGATTTGCACTCAAGTCGACGAGAATGATTTTCCATGATTATTTGTTATGCTTTAATAGAAAGGAGAACATAACTCACTATGTTTCTCTTGAGTTTTTGTTCAAGTCTTATGTTGGTGTATAATGTTATTTTTCAAGTATTTTATTGAAAATAAGATGTGGAAAGGTTGATCTAGAAAATGGACAAGGACTAGTGCAAAAGTAGAGGAACTAAGATGGGATGAATTGAGGATGTATGCAAAAAAGGAAGTTGATGTTGTTGGGAAACCCTAGATTGCTTCGTTCTCATGCCATGGATTATTAGGGTGTAAGAAAATCTATCCTATGCTCTTTCAATCTATTACAACGGAAAACTTGGTATTTAAAAACAATAAAATACCACAAAAACATTTATTTAGAGAAAAATGTTATATACTTGCATTCTGGATGTTTTCGAATTAATTCCAATTGGTTTAGAATACTTCAAAGTCGTAGTAGATCTCATAAACATAGTCATTTTTCACCCGATGACTCCTCCTTGAGTCTAGGCACTAAGATGGGGGAAATCTCAAGGTTAGAGGCTAGGGTTTCTTCTTTAGGGACTAAAAGGAGAGGTAGGAAGATTGAAGCCCTAACTCCTAAGGAGGTATTTATAGGCTTCCTACTAGGCTTAAGTAGCTATAGACCACTATAGGCTTAGGTAACTTAATCTAACCCAAACAAACTACTAATTGATGAATTAACCTAATAAGGCTCCAATTCATTAATTAGTTCAATCCAAAGTATCGTTCACTTACCCTTGTGCCAACCTATGTAATTACCAAAATGCTCTTATGCACATAAGTAAACTGGAAACCCATCCAACCCTTATAAACCGTGCAATCAAGGAATATGAGTTAAAACTAGGACCACTAAGGCCCATAGGATAGTAATAGCTCTCTCATAATCCAATTGTGAAGTTGACTCAACATCCTACTATAGAGAGTCAACCGCTCTCTAGTACCCTATGTATATTACAGCGGGACACCATGTGCTTGGATCCGTGACCTGCTATCTACTGTATACAGTCTCCTCATAAACTAGTCATCTATAATCTAACAAGGTGAACACTATAAACTTTTCAAGACTATCTTTACCATCCTTGAGTTACTAATCCTCTTATTATATGATCAAGTAACATAATCTAACTCACTAAGAACATATGTCAAATTTCACTAAAAGAATTACTATGAGGCCACAGATTTCACGAACACACATCCTTACTTTACCCAAGATGGCACATTGTCTTAAAGTCTATGAGATATCATGGTGATCTATTAAGATACTTGTTGCGGCCAACTTCCATTAATAATAACCTAATCCATAGGGAATATATAATCAACTTATGATCTCACCTGTAGGTCAAAGCCATTGCTAACTTCTGCACAAGCGTAATATTTTCTTAAGGTTGAGAGACTTTATAGTATAGTAGCTTGATAAAGTCATGACCACCTAATAGCCTTATATCATGACTCACCATAGGTCCTATCCAGTGTGTAATCATACACACTAGTGCACTTACCATGGGAACCCCACCCTAATGGCCAAGACCAACCATCCCTCCGATTAGGAGGTGGTGGAATACAACCATAAACAAATTGCTTAATTCACGAACCGGTTGTGAAAAAATCATTTACTTGCAAGGAACCCATGACTTGGATCTTTTGTGTAACTTCTAATGCATCCAAGTCATATACAATGCAAGAAATGTTAGGCTAGAATGCTCATAAAGTATAATGGATGAATTAAGGGTAGACAAAAGTGAAATTGAACTATCATTAAATGAATAATGCATTCTAAGTTTGTTACATCATGTCATACTTTTAAGGGCTTTATCCTAACATTGTCCCACTAGACCTTAAAGCATTATGCTATCAAAACATACTAGATACTCAACTAAAACCTATGTTATCCTCATGACCAACAAAGACTCTCCCAATTAATGTTCGAATGAAGGGATCTACCATGTTCTCCATAGAAAGTATCTATCTAACCATCACATTTCCCCTTTGAACTATCTCAACACTCTACAACACAAGCACATATTCCCATCTTCAAGATTGGCCACTCGCACTACTAACATATATAGTCTCGTTCATAAAGGATAGTTCATATCCCTTGATTCCTTGGGCCACCCCATCTTTAGGATGATGATACACTTAAAATTAAGATGGGTTCAATCTTGGAGGCTATGGGCTTGCCTATGGCCCTCTCCCACAAACTCTTTTGATTTAATTAAGAGCAATTTAAAACTTTAGTAATTATCTTGATGAATAAATTATCGTCTTTGAGAATTTCTAAAAATATTTATTTCTTAAATGGAATGCTAGTGTTATAGGAGAATGTCCAAATGAAAAGTTAAATTTTTTTATGAATATTTTATCTAAAGCAAAAGTTGATAAAATGTCCACTCTCAAAATTTAAAATTCAATTTCATAAAATTGTCCTTGTTCACACAATTCTAATTAATAAATATTTTATCTACAAAACATTTTTAAAGAAATTTATTTCCATCAAATTACAAAACCTCTTTGGTAATAAACTTTAATGATAAATTATGTCTAATGAAAAATTTCAAAAAATATTCATTTTCCAAATTGGAAACTCTAATGTAATAAGGAAACTTTCAATTTATGAAATTTTGAAACTTTGAGAACACCTTATTGAAATAAAGGAACTTTAGTTCTCATATTCAAAATTCCTCATAAATTTTCTTTCCTTATTCCTACACTTTTCCAATTTAATAAATATTCTTAGACATGGAAACCAATTTTCATAATAATTTCCTCCATTGAAGTTACCAAAAGCAAACCTTTAGTAATGTCTTAATGACTAAAAGTATTATCTATGAAAAACTTCCAAAAATGTTTGTTTCCTTAAGGCAATTATAGAATCCATTCTAGAAAGTGTTTTTCAATATATTTTATTTCCATTAAATTACTAAAACATCCAAAATATTTTGGTAACCATTCTTAAAATAAACTCTATCATGAGATCTCCAAATTCGTTTATTTGTTTTTTTAAACTAGGACTCCTATGCTAAAATAATTATTCTCTTATTCCTTATCCTTGAACTATTCATATTCAAACTAAGTGATTTCCTCCTTTTCTCAAGGGGGAAGACCCTAGAGAACCATCTATCCAAAATGAAGAGGATAGCTCCATAAGGAACAACAATTTATTTAGCAACAACCAATTTCAATATATAACTTCGGAAAAAATCTTCTCATGAAATCTATTATCTATAAGAAATCCAAAATATTTTATTTCATGTCAAACATGCAATAAACAAACAATGCATAAAATAATAGGTAAAGAAATTAATAATAACATACATATTTCCCCATGGCCTTTAGGGATCTTGTTGCATAATTGGTAATAATTTGGATAAAATCCAAATAACTAACATTACCAAAAATACCTACAACCCAAAATAAGATTAGAATAATAATAATAATAATAATAATAATAATAATAATAATAATAATAATAATAAGAACAACAACAACAACAACAACAACCTTAAAAAGACCCCAACAACCCTAAATTGCCATTATTTGCACTGAAGCGGCCAAAACCTAAAATTTCTAAAAGGCTGCTCGATACAACTTGGACCATTAGAAATACCGCTTGAGTGCTATGATCGATCTAGCGTTGAGACTACTCGAAGCAACTTTGGTCACTAGAAGTACCGCTCAATCGCTCTAGCCATTTGAGCACACCACTCAAGTGCTGAGGCTACTCAAACACTAATTTAAGTGCTCAAGCACTGCATCCCTATGCTATACACTTAACACTTATTTCTACATCTTTTCTAGTTTTCGTTCCACTAAAAAAGGCACCTTGTTGGACAACTTTGCACCATGGATATCATTAAATGCTTTGAATCTTTGAACTATGCTTTTGGTTCAATAAAGACAGATAAAATTCAATTTTTACAAAGAGAAAAATCATATTCTCTTTCGAAATAAAGCTTACAATTGCCTAAGAACAAAACTAGATTTTTACATTGAAACACCAAAACCTATGCTCTTAAATGCAAAGCTTACAACCCAATATATGCAAAGACACAATTTTTAATATACATTGAATAAGAATAAGAACAAATAACAATAAATTCAAATTCATTCATCCCTTAGGTCATGGGATGAATAAAGATGCCTCACAAAAACAAATTAGTACACCCTAGAATGGATCTAACAAGCAATAACCTAACATAGGGCTTTGATACTAGTTGTTGGGAAACCCCAGTTGCTTTGTTCCTATGCCTTAGATCATTAAGGTGTAAGAAAAGATATCTTAGGCTCTTTAAATTTATTGCAGTAGAAAACTTGGTATTAAAAAATAACTAAAATACCATAGGAAACATAGATCTATAGAAAAAAAGTCACATACTTGTGATCTAAGTGTTCTTGAATTGATTCTAATCAATGTAGAATACTTCAAAGTCACAATAGATCCCATAAACACAATAGCCTTCCACTCGATGACTCATCCTTGAGTTTAGACATTATGGTAGAGGTCTTAAGGTTGGAGGCTAAGATTTTCTTTCTATGGATTGATGAGAGAGGTAACAAGTCTAAAGGCCTAACCTCTAAGGGGGTCCTACTAGGCTTAAGTGACTTGAGCCTCCTATAGGTTTGAGTCACTTAATCTAGCTTAAAAAAGTTTGTTAATTGATTAGTTAATCCAACAGGTCTTCAATTAATCAATCAGCTCAATCCAGATATACCATTCTGATTCGTGATTCCCAATTAGTGTCTCAGCTGATTCATGTCCAGCTGGTGTTCCTTGATTGTGGTCCTCAGAAGGGAGTAATCAACAAAATTTATAACCTATATCACCATGCATTAGGATAGCTTTAGCTAATATAGCATAGTGGCTTTAGGATCATTCACTGGGAAGGGTTTTCAACTTACAACTAATATCAATTCAAAGTTAAATTGGTGCTTTTTCATTTCAAGGTTAGTTTAAGAAGAAAACATAAACTTTGGTTGAAAAGGTTTTGTTTTAAGCTAACTAAAAAGAAAGTAATGGAAATTACTTATGAAGAAAAACATTCCTTGGAGTTTTAGGTTCACAGGGGAGGCTACTCATGAAAAAACAAAGCTCCGGTCACTTGGTTCTTTTCCTCGCATTAGAGAATTAACATATAGTTAATTCTCTAACCGGCGTTGTATAGATGCTTCCCTTTAATGGATTTCAGCACTAATTCCCTCTCACTGATGCAAATTGCAATGGCTCGTGCCTCTCACCTTGCATTTTCCATTCAAGGTGATCATTAACCTTGGACTTCCCTTCTCAAGCTCGCAAGAGATAACTAATGGATGTCTCCTTGGAGTCCAAAAGCTTACCAAGTGTTGATAATTCTAGAAAATCCTACCTTCAAGTCACCTCCTAAAGGCTCACAAAAGATAATTTAGTGCATCTCCATGGACGGAGATCACTTGCCTTACCAGGTGTTGGCTCAGGTGAATTGAAGGTGTTTTAAGTTAACTAAAAACATAGAAATCATTAATGGGTCACACTTTCTCTTCATTAATGGTTGAAACAACAAAACTACCAATTCTTGCATTTGGGGCCTTACCCGGCAACCTTAGCTCCAAGGAACTAAAAGTCTAGCTAACCATTCTCTTAGGAAACATCCTCAGAGCTTGTTTGGCTAGTAAGAAAAAACTATATAACACAATACAATCAAATTGAGTAGGTAAAGCAGAGCAAAAGCTTTGTATTTTACTTCCTTTCAAAACTATGCAAAGGATGTGTCTCTGAGAACAAGCTCCCGAGACATTATTTTTAATGGAAAATTACAAACATTATATATGAGGCTATTTACCCTTTGTTTTTGCTTAATAACTAAGGAATCCTATGATAGGTGGATTACAAGGAGAGTTTGGGGATTTAGACATCAAATATCTAAAGCAAAAAATCTAAAAAATGTCGGTAGCAAATATCGAGAAGCTTCAGGAGAATTTCGCAGCCGTGCAAGATGGCTATGAAATTTCGCAGCATAAAGGACACCATTTCGCAGCCTTGTGAAATTGGCCTTTAGCTTGGAGTGATTGGCTTCCAATGGCTGTAACTCCTTCATTTCAACTCCGAATCGAGCACCGTTTAAAGCATTGGATTTCTAACTTCCCAAGCTTCAAAACGACATATAGTATGCATAAATTGAGCTCTAGAAAGTGCCCCAAAAGTGGCTGACAGTGACTGTCCTCTAGAATGCTTCATGTTAGATTTCTCTTTGCTTCCCCTCCTTGCATTCCGGATTTGCTTATGGAAAAGGACTATAAAGCTTCAAAGCTTTGGTTCTTCATGTTTTTTATCTTTCCATTGCTTTGCCATTGATTCCAAAGAACTCTCCTCAATCTCGGATTGCTTTGGTGATCAAATTACTAACAAAAACATCAAAACTTACACAATTTGATTAGAAATGATTGCAAAGGCCCTTAATATGTTAATTGGGTTAAAAGGTAATAACTACTACTCAAAAGTTTTTAAAAGAGTTAATTACAAGCTATAAAATAGCACTTTTTGAGTAGTAATCACATTCACTTAGTTCGTGCAACCTTTGTGTAGTTACCAAAATGCCCTTATGCAAACAAGTGAACTAAATACTCATCCAACCTTCATAAATTATATCATCATGGTATATGAACTTAGAGTAGAGACCACTAGGACCCATAGGAGTATTGGTTCCCTCAAAATCCAGTTTTGAAGTTGACTCAACATCCCACTATAGGAAGTCAAGTAAACTTTATAGTAACCTAAGTATATTAGAATGAGACACCAAGTGCTCGGGTTCGTGATCTACTATCCACTGTATATAGTCTTCCCATAAATTATTCATTCATAGTCTAATAAGTTAAAAGTTATCAGTCTTTCAAGACTACCTTTACGATTCTTGAGTTATAGATTCTCTTATTATATGATCAAATGACATACTTTAGCTCACTAAGAGCATATGTCCAATTTCACTAAGGGATTACTACAAGCCCATAGATTTCATGATCACATATCCTTAGGATCATCCAAGGGAACATACTCTCTCAAAGTCAAAATTATGGTGCCTCCATGGAGAACACCTATTGCTATCAATTTCTAACAATGACCCAATCCATAGAGAAAATATGATCAACTTACGATCTCACCCATATGTTAAACCTACTGCTATCTTCTTCATAAGCACAATATTCTTTCGAGATTAAGAGACTATACAACATAACAACTTGGTGAAGTCATGACTACCTAATAGCCTTATGTCATGACTCACTATAGGTCTTGTTCAATGGGTAACCATGCACACTAGTGCACTCACCATGGGAAACCCACTTTTACAACCAAGACCAATCATCCCTCTAATTAGGAGATTATACAGTACAACTTCAAATGGATTGCCTAATTATATGAATCGACTGTGAACAAATCATTTACTTCCAAGGAACTGATTACTACCAAAAAGTGCTATTTTGTAGACCTAATTATAATGGTTTTAAGCACCTTTGTGTAGTAATCATATTCATTTAACCCAATTAATTCATTAAGGTCCTTAGTAATTGGTTTTAACCATTTTGTGGCAAGTTTACATGTTTTTATCAGCTTATGAATCAATGCAAGCATGCCAAATGATGGAGGAGCTACTTGGACAAGTTAAAGCAAGGATTTTGGAAGTTTACAGGCTTGAATTTCAAGTGGAAACACGAGCACAAACAAGAACAATGGAGAAGAGGAGAGAAGAGGAGAACAGAGGACAGCAGCTGCAGTCTTCTTTCGCACTTTTGGGGCACTTCCCGAAGTCCATTTTCTACATGCTATATACCATTTCAAAGATCAGGAAGTCAAGAATCCAATGCTTCAAACCGTGTACAATTTGGAGCTGAAATGAGGAAGATATGGCCTTCGGAAGACAACTGCATCAAACCTTGCGCAAATTTCGCAAGGTGAATTTCTCCTTGCGAAATTTCGCAAGGGGATTTTCCTCACGATGCGAAATTTTTCCATTTCGCAACATTGCGAAATTTTCGCAAGGAGAAATTCACATTGCGAAAATGCCAAATCTCCTCTGTTTCTCCACGCACGCACCACCGACTTCCCAGATATTTTTAGCTTGATATTTTCTCATGTAAATTCCTTTCGTAACCTTGTATTCAGCCATCATAAGGCTTTATCTTGTAATTTTGCTATATATAGAGGTGCACAACACCTTCAAACGAAATTGGATTGGGAATAGATAGGATTTTGGGAGATCGATCCTCTGTACATTAGCTTAGAAATATAAAGCTCTGTTTTTCTTCTTTTCTCTTTTCTTTCTCATTTTCTTAGAAGCCAAACAGCCTTTGAGGACTTTTCCTCAGAGGATGGTTGGCTAAAACCTTTAAGTTTCTCAAAGTATGGATGTTATGTGATGGCTTGGATGCAATCCCATGGAAATTTCTCGCACCCGGAAGGTAAGGTAGTCGTTTTTCATTAATGGTTCATTAATGTAAATTTTGGTTTTTATTTCCTTTGGACAACTTCCAACGGCCAATACTTGATAAGCTTTTGGATTTCTATCCATTAGTTATCTCCTACGAGCTATTGGAAGGTGAGGTTTTCAATTCCAAGTTTTGCATTAATCCGTTAGAACCAATTTCAATGGCCATTGAAAGGTGAGTTTATCACTTGGAATGACTTTGAGTTGCCAATATTTGGTAAGCTTTTGGCTTTAGACCATTAGTTATCTCTTATGAGCCATTCAAAGGAAGTCTAAGTGAATAACCATTGATGAAATTCACTACCATCTGTTTTGCCATTTTAAAGGATTAAAACTTGATTTGCTAAATCCATACCGGTTCGGGAAGCAAGCATCACCATAGTTGCAACCCCAACGCGAGGAGCCTATCCTGAGATTTCCAATTTGCATAAGAGCCAGAGCATAGCTATCCTATCTTTGAGAAACTTGTTTTTACACCCTTTCATTTTAGTCTTTAATGTTAGCTTAGATTAGTTTAAATCTCTCTAAAATATTTTCATCTTCTTTTAAAGCTAACATCCATAAGAAAATCACCTATTTTCCTAATTTGAATATCACTTGTGTTTGCGAAAACCCTTCCCAATGAACGATCCTAGAACCACTATGCTATAGTAGCTTGGCTACTTTAGTAATAGTATTTAAGGTATAAATTTTGTTGATACGCCTTTAAAGCTAAGCTACCATGAGTCGCATCAGGAACCCATGATATGGATCTTTCGTGCAACTCCTAATACACCCAAGTCATGTATAATGCAAGAAATATTAGATTAGAAAGATCATAAAGTATAATGTATGGATTAAGGATAGATAAAAGTGAAGCTAGAATATCATTAAATGAATAATGTATTCCAAATTTATTACATCATATTATGCTTTTAAGGGCTCTATCCTAATACTGTGGAAATGGAAAAATGCATTTTGACAGCAATCAACACCATTTTCGAGGATGATAGGGCAAGTCAAAGTAGTTCCACTCTACATTAATTTCGAAATGTGTCATTTCAATAGTAGGTGACAATAAGTGACAAGGATGACTAAGCTTGCAATTATTATCAATTTAGGAAAGAATGCATTATTTAACTAAGTGGAGAATTTGGCTTGTAGTTGTTATTAATTTAGGGAAGGATGCAATGTTGAACTAGATAGAGACTAGGCTTATAGTTGTTATCAATTTAGGAGAAGATGCATTGTTGAACTAAATGAATAAGCCATTTCAATAGAATGCGACACCATTTTTTACATTGGTGTCTCTATGTCAATTTGGTATCGATTTATGTAGCATGTTAATAATTCAAATTCAACATCAAACCATAAAATTTGCTATTATTTCTAGTTTTAAAACTACTTGTGGTTAAAGTGTATTTTTACATCCAGTGTTTTAGAGAAGAGCTAGTAATGTGTTATAGTTGTGATGGTGCCACATGGATATTTCTCTAGTATCCATAGGTCTTAGGAGTTAGTTATAAAATCTTTTCGATAATGTTTTTAACATATTTTGAATTTGAATAGTTGTTAACGATTTATTTATTTTTTCCCTCCATTATTTTCTTTCACTTTCTTGGCTACCAATCATGAGGATTGAGGCAAAATCCTCTATGATAAGTAGCTAAAATCTCTTATATCTAAGGGAGTGTTCTAAGGTGACGACTAAAGCAAAGAGTTCATTTCTCTAAAGTAAATTTCAATTCCTATTCCTATGTTTGTGGATCTAAACTTTATAAATTAGAATTCTTTTGTAAGTCCCTCTTAACTAGGCATAGATGATGCCTTTTTTATTCAATGATTGTTTTTCCCTAAGATATGATTTATTAATTTTTAATTAGATCATTTATATGTAACCTCTTGACTAGATCTTAAGATTAATTCACCACACATGACCATCTAATTAATTAATTAGTCCATTCCAAAGACCTTGTTCACTATCCCGTATGCAACATTGCGTGGTTACCAAAATGATTTTATGTACAAGAGTGAATATAGAGTCAATCCAAACCTCATAAATTGTGTCATCATGGTATATAAGCTCAGAGCAAGGACCATTGGGACCCATGGGAACACTGGCTTCCTTAAAATCCAATTTTGAAGTTGATTCAACTTCTCACTACAGTGAACCAACTGTACTCCAGTACCCTATTTAAATAACAATGAGATGAAGCTTGATCTATGACGTAATCCACTACATCCAAACTTTCCATAAACTAGTGTCAGTAATATAACAATGTAGTGTTATGACTTATCAAGATTACCTTTCCAATCCTTGAATTACATATTCCAGTTATTATGTGATCAATTGGCATACTCTAGCTCCAAGGAGCATATGTAAAGTTTTCATCAAAAGAAATATTATTGATTAAAGTGAAAAACTGATTTTTATAAAAAGTTGGAGTCGCCACTTGCTTTTATTTATTTTTAAAGTGGAAAACAAGTAAGAACAAAACCCCTAAAAGGGCTCTTAATTTTTTTTGGAAAAGTTGTCTGCGAAAAACCTGAGTCTAAGTCTGGGGATTAGTTGAGGGAAATATGACAATTAATCAGTTGATTACAAATACCTAGATAAGTTAAGGTGATTTCAAAAACTTTACTAATTCTAACATGCCAAACAAGGATTCAAACCACTATCATAAAGAAAGGATAATATGCATACCTAGATCTATAACTTAAATGCTATCATAAAACACCAAAGTTAGTTCAAGTATTATATTACTCAACATGCATTTTATCAAAGAAAACCAAATGAACACGAAGGCACCCAAAGTCAATATCAAACAAGGATATGGTTCTTAATGACATACATATTCATGGAACTTTAAAATGGGAAGATAAAGAGTGTACCTATGTAGCAAGCGTTAGTGATTCTATACAAATGAGGTTAATTCACCAATAATAATGATAAGATTAAAGAATAATAAATAACAAAAATAACTAAACCTATATATATATATATATATATATATATATATGTATACTTAGTATGTCTTAAATCAAGGAAAGTTCATAAGTATGATCAAAAGTGACTAAATTATCAAAAGCCAAGGAAATATCATTAAAAGGGTAGAATATCACTTCACAAAATAAACTCCAAATGAAAATAAAAAAAGGTTATCTCACCAAAATAAAAATTAGGTAACATCTTTAACATGTCTAGATAAACATCCAATAGGCTAAATTAATCGATTATATTCCAATCAATAACAAATTTATTCACAAAGGGGTTACTTTACAAAAAAAAAAAGTCAGCAAACAATTAGAATAGAAGATTGTACAAAATAAATCGAAAACAAATACCTAGAAGTTAAGTTTTATCAATAAATTTTTTAGAGAACATCTTCTATATGTCTAGTTTATCATCTGAGTTACCAAATTAATTAACCAGCCCTCATTTCGTACCAGATTTCATGATGATGATAATAGGTCTAGAATAGAGCATCTTTTAAAGGTATTCAACAATTGATTTTTATAATTAACTTAGAGATGTCCTAAAATCATACGACAATTCAAAAAACTACCTTAATGTGTTTAATTTATATTTAAAATAATCTCAGGAGATAACACATTCATAACTTATTTATAAATAAATAAACATATCTCAGCTCTAGAAGAGCACTCATGCAGTGGGTATTAGAATAAAAAATTATATCTTTTATTTTAGAAATTATTTATTAATATTATATACATCAAAAATTAAATTTAAGAAGTCTACATTAAAAGAAAAATGTTCGAAGAAATTAAAGAGATCATTTAGTAATTTAATTTTGTAAAAAGTGTCAAAAACAGAGTGAAAACTGAACCTTCTGAAAAACTGATTTATATCTCTTAATTGGAAAACCATATTTGACCTAAGAAAGATTCTAAAATCAATTTCAAGGAGTCTAGAATGTCATAGAATAGTTATAAAAATTGAAAAGGGTTTCTAAGTTGTCAGATTCCAATTTATAGATGCAAAAGTACAATGCACTATAATGAAAAATTCAAAACTAACTAAAACGAATTAAGATAAATCAAGACAAATTTCTAAGTAAAAGTTGAATCCCCTATAAGCCAATTTACCAAAATATAAGAAATACTGAAACTAAAAGAATGGGATCAAACCAAATCAAAGCATGAACTATAACACCAAGGATCAATTAAATTAATGATTAAAAATCATAAATGGACCAAAACTAATTGAACAAATTAAACTAAACTAAAACAAGAATTTAAAAAGAGAACTTACTTTCCATTGTGTAAGAGGAGATGTTGTTAGAACACTCTTAATCCTTCCAATCTGATGCTTTATATGTTGTATGTTCTAAAAGAAAATCCCGAGACGTCCTCAAAGTGGTAGTTTGTCGTCATCTTCTTTGCATGGTATGGTTGCTCTCCAAATTCATCAAAATGTGTGGATGCCTTTCACAAAATCTGGTGGTGCCATATTCTTAAAGTGGCAGCCTTTTTTTTAAAAAATAAAAATAAAATAAACTAATGTGTAGTGGAGGTTCAAAGTGACCTTATTCTCACCCTAGTAGTGCGTGGTGGTTACCTCTCACAAAATCTGGTGGTGCAAAAATCTATGCATGGAGGGGCTTTTTGAGTGGCAGCCTGCTGTGTAAAATCCACAGATGCATCCTTGATGCAGATCTGTCAACGGAGCTGATTGTGAGAAAAATGGTGCCATCCTCCAAAGACCATGCAAAATGATGATCAAGTTTCCTCCCCATGAACTCACGATCTTGTTAATCATGTGATACAAGTATAGTTTATGTTCTCAAAATTGAGACCTTCACACACCCCAAAGTGGAGTTCCAAATTTGATGTGATAGTGGAATCCCCCCTTACAGTCTGAACTAATCTTCCTTCCAAAACTTAAGAACCATCCCTAGTATTCTCAAAGTGGATGTTAGAAATCATGTGGGACCCTTCCAGAATTTACATATCAACATTTGAATCAAACCTTAAAAAACCCATTTACCAACTATTGCAATCAAGGGTGAATATGATGATGGTGATCGAGGGTTGTGGTGTTGACCCACTTCACTAATTGTTTAAATCTTCATATCTCTAAAAACTTCTTTTTTTATTATCATCTCCGAGTGGTAGTCCCCTCCATTTTTTTACCAGTCCATGATTCCCCTCATCCAAGATGCTCCTTCCTTCCTTCGTTTTAGAACCCCCTTATGCTGCTCCAAAATTTTGCCACAAATCCTTGTTTCTCTTCAGCCTCTCCTTATAAAATTCTGGTGTTAATCTCCACCTAGAAAATTCTGGTGCTTGTGTTCTCTCCCAAAAAAAAAAAAAAAAATATAATCTAATGATCTTTCTCTTCCAAAATCATGTCTTCAATCTTCAAGAGAAAATCTAGTTCTCAAATCTGATGCGCGCTTATTCAATGACAAATCTGATGGCATTCTCTTACCTCCCATGGCGCGTGTTAATGCTTTGAAAATTCTTAGATGGTTGCCCTCTTCATCCTCTATCCCCCATCTCCCATGCAGCAATCCCAGTTTTTAATGGTGTTCATCCCCACAACAAAATCTGTTTCTCTTCTTGAAAGTTCCCGGAACGTCTCTTCAAAGAATCCCCACCTGTGTTGACCTTCCTCCTCCCATTTCTTCTCAATTCTCACATCTCGTAATCCCCCAACCTCTCCTTCCCAATAGAGGCTCCTTTCCACTTACCCACTAAAAATTCTTTTTTTTTTTTTTTATACCTAAATAAACGAGTAAATAAAAAAAAATAAATAAAAAGGTATTTTGGAAATAGAAATGAAAATAAACAATATAATATATTATAATAGTAAGAATAATATTAATAATTTCAATAAAATAATAATAATCTTAATAATGATAATAAAAACAATGGTAACAAAAACATTTCTAATGATGATAATTTTAAAAATAAAATAAAATGACAATAATAATAATAATAAAAATATACAATGACTATATATATATATATATAAGTAGATATGAAAATGAACAAATAAATAAATAAATAACTAGATATAAGTGTGCAACACGTATTTATAAAGAAAACATGCAAGCTGCGTAGGCCATGCAAGCCCTAAAAGACTAAGCGTACCTAAATGGGCCAGATGTGCCTAATGGGCCTAAATAAGTCTAAACAAATTGTCATAAATGTGCATCTAGTGTCCAGAATGACTTAAAGAGGTAAGATATGTGAGTAACAATAGGCTTCCAAGAACTGCTATAAAGTATTAAAAGAGTACTTAATCAAGGTATGTGCCAAAGAGACAAAATGGAAGGTCTACAAATATGCCCCTATTGGATAGAGATCATGAGTGTAAGGAATGCGAGTAGAAATACGAGTAATGAGTCGAACGAAGTGAACTATATTGAAGAACTAAGAAAAGACCAAAAAATGTCTTAGCACATGACCTAATAAGCCACAAGATAGACCAATCACAATGGAAGAAATACCCTAAATAAGAGGTTATAGGAAACCAAAGCAATGGGTTGACCAACATGACAAATGTGATGAAATGATGAGGACAAAGAATGGAGACTATCATCTCAAAACATTAGGAAACTATGACTCTGAATGCTAAGAATGATGATAGGGACGGTTTTGAAAGCCTAACAGAGAAAGTGGCTCTGAGCTCCTATGAGAGTGATGGCTATAAACGTTTATGAAAATGGTGGCTCTAAACCTCTATGAAAATGGTGGCTCTAAACGCCTATGAAAATAGTGGCTCTAAACACCTATGAAAATGGTGGCTCTGAACGCTTATGGAAATCGTGGCTTTGAATGCTTATGAAATGGTGGCTCTAAATGCCTATGCAAATGGTGGCTCTGAACACCTATGAAAATGGTGGCTTTGAACACTTATGAAAATGATGGCTCTAAATGCCTATGAAAATAGTGGCTCTGAACGCCTATGAAAATGGTGGCTCTGAACACTTATGAAAATGGTGATGGCTCTAAACGCCTAAACAAATGATGGCTCTGAATGCCTACGTAAAAGGTGGCTTTGAATGCCTATGCAAATGGTGGCTCTGAACGCCTATGCAAGTGGTGGCTCTGAACGCCTATGGAAATGGTGGCTCTGAACGCCTATGGAAGTGGTGGCTCTGAACGCCTATTCAAATGGTGGCTCTGAACGCCTATGGAAATGGTGGCTTTGAATGCCTATGGAAATGGTGGCTCTAAAAGCCTATGGAAATGGTGGCTTTTGATTCGTGCCCAATTGGTGTCTCAACTGATTCGTGTCTAGCTGGTGCTCCTTGATTGAGGGAGTAATCAACAAAATTTATAACCTATTACACCATAAACTAGGGTAGCAAAGACAAAGCTACTATAGCATAGTGGCTCTAGGATCGTTCACTGGGATGGGTTTTCACTTTGCAAATGATATTAATTCAAAGCTGAATTGGTGCCTTTTCATTTTAAGGTTAGCTTTAAAAGAAAACATAAAGATGTTTGAATGAAAAAGGATTGGTTTTAAGCTAACCAAAAATAGTAACTGATTTTACTTACAAAGAAAAGTGTTTCTTGGAGTTTCAGATCACTAGGCTCAGGTTCCTCATACAAAAAGGGAGTTTCGGTCACTTGTTTCTTTTCCTCGCATTAGAGAATTAACATATAGTTCATTCTCCAACCGGTGTTGTACAGATGCTTCCCATTAATGGGTTCAAACACTAAATCCCTCTCACTGATGCATCTTGCCATGACTCATACCTCTCACCTAGCACTTGCCATTCAAGGTGATCTTTAACCTTGGATTACCCGTAAAAAGCTCGCAAGAAATAACTAATGGATGTCTCCTTAGAGTCCAAAAGCTTACCAAGTGTTGGCAATTCTAGAAAATCCTACCTTCAAGTCACCTCCCAGAGGCTCGCAAGAGGTAAACTAGTGAATCTCCATGGACGGAGATCACTTGCCTTACCAAGTGTTGGCCCAGGTGATTTAAAGGCGTTTTAAGTTAACTAAAAAGATAAAAACCATTAACGGGTCACACTTTCTCTTCATTAAAAACTAAAACAACAAAACTTCCAATTTTGCATGAGGAAACTTACCCGGCTTTCTTCACTCCAAGAGACGAAGAGCCTAGCCTCTCATCCTCTGAGAAAACATCTCAGAGAATGTTTGGCTAGCAAGAAAATGAAAATGAAAGAGAAGGAAAAACAGAGCAAGGCTCTGTATATTCTATATAATTATATATCTATCTAATGGATCTCCTGGAAAAATATCTCAAAGTGTTGGTCGCAAATATCGGGAAGCACTAAGGACCATTTCGCAGGTGAAAACGTGGTCTGCGAAATTTCGCAGATGCATAAAAAGGGCTGCGAAATTACTTCACAGCAAACGACTGATTTCACACCGTTGCGAAGTGGTTTTTTAGCTTGCAGTGTTTGGCTTCCAATGTGTCGTGAAACTTCAGGGGGAATTCCACAACACTGTGCAAAAAGGCTGCGAAATCATTTCGCAACAAAAGGGTGATTTCGCAACGCTGTGCAAAATTCTTCCTTCAGCTTGGAGTGATCGGCTTCCAATGGCTGTAACTCCTTCATTTCAACTCCGAATTGCGCACCGTTTGAAGCGTTGGATTCTTGACTTTCTGAGATTTGAAATGGTATATAGCATGTAGAAAATGGACTTCGGAAAGTACTCCAAAAGTGCGAAGGAAGACTGCAGCTGCTGTCCTCTATTTTCCTCTTTGCTTTTCTCCTCTTTGCTTCTCTCCTCTTTGCTTCTCTCCTTTGCTTGGCTTGTCTTAATGATCCAAAAAGCTGTCAAAACACTAAAACTAGCCACAAATATGATTAGAATTCATTGCTAGGTCCTTAACATGCCAATTGGAATAAAAATGGAGAACTACTACACAAAAGTGCTTAAAACATAATGAATTAAAGGCGCAAAATAGCACTTTTTGGGTAGTAATCACTCTGGAAGCCTACAAAAATAGTGATGGCTCTAAACGCCTATGAAAATGGTGTCTCTGAATGCCTATGAAAAAAATGGTGGCTCTGAATGCCTATGAAAAAATGGTGGCTCTGAATGCCTATGAAAAAATGGTGGCTCTGAACGCCTATGGAAATGGTGGCTCTGAACGACTATGGAAATGGTGGTGGCTCTAAATGCCTATGGAAATGGTGGCTCTGAATGCCTATGAAAATGGTGGTGGCTCTAAACACCTATGAAAATGGTGGTGGCTTTGAACGCCTATGGAAGTGATGGCTCTGAATGCCTATGAAAATGGTGAAGCAAAAAAAAAAAATTGATAATCTCTACACTGGGGATATGCCCCAGTGCAATGACCTGTAAAAATCAAAACCTAAACTAGATAATAAAATATTCTAACCTAAGCTTGATAATCTCAAAGAAGGGGGTATGCCCCAATATCAAAGGTGCATCATGCTACTAAAATGTCAAATGAAATAAATAGTTGCAAATATCGTAATGAGAAAGAAAACAACACATCATGATAAAAGTCCTAAAAAGGGTGTGAACATAAATCTCTCTATATCTTAAATAAAATTCTTTATTAACTTATCTTAAACATAAAACCCAATAGACATACATCTTAGTTCAACTGAAAAACGACTATGGCAAAAAAAAATCATCTCATAAACTCTTGACTAGGGAGTCCATTGATGCTCTCTGGGTGAAATCTGATGTGATCCATCTCAGTCTCAAGCAAAGTCATATGTAGCCAACCACAATATCACAAATCATGAGAAAACCAAAGAATGTGCTCAAATTAGGAGGTAAATTGGCTACAAAAGCAATAACTGATCATGGAGATATCAATCCCCATGTAGAACAGGGAATCATAAATACAAGGCATAAAACTATCCATCTCATCAAAGTGAGGAGTATGCCCAGCATAATAGATGATTTTCACATGAAGTAATCAATACTGATCATCTGTCCATGTGCTACTGCCCCAATTAGATCTCCTCAATGAGAAAGGGATAGGCCCTAGTATGGCACCTGATGTGCAAATCTCAGGAGGAATGAACAACATCGATTATCCATTTGTGCATCCAATAGTAAAACAAATCTTAGCATCCCAAGGGAAAGATAACACGCCCATATAATGATGACCCAAAGGGCCAAGGTGTAACAGAGTAGATGCATAGCGTATGACAAAGGTCTATCATTACCAATCAAGCATCTCCACAAATCATGGATGTGGGAGTCGTTCGAACCAGTGACAACTAGGAAAATCCCATGATGAGGGTAATATGCCCCAATATAGGCATCTGGTGTGTCAAAGAGATGGAATTGATATCACCAACTGAATACTATCTCAATACTTAGGTTTTGCCAAACATCATCAGACTAAGCAAAAAATGAACCAAATGCCACTTGAAGCATCTTCCATAAGGGAAAGCATAACAACACCCATATTTCAACCAATTTCTAAGACCTGCCCAACCGAAGATTGTCGAAGATTACATCTAATCTCATGGCCTCAGGGTGGTCTCACGACACAGACCGTAATGTAGGCTTAAGGTAATAGGGTGAAAGAAATGAAGGAAAACTAAGCTCAAGTACCCAATGATCAAACCCAATACCCTCGTGTATAAGATGTAATATGAAGAATAATCTCATGAGCCAACGAACTCGATAGAAAAGAATGGAAGTGTCAATGACGAAATATAAGAGAAAAAATAAATGGTCAGGTTGTCAATGTAGTGTGCAATGGATATGGAGAGACTAGTAAATCAAATATGTGTATCAATGAAATAAATAAATATGGAATAACCAGCATGAAAAGAGATTATGGGAAACAAATGAGAGAAGTGAGAAGGTGCAGAGAATGATGACCAACTCATATTAGTGCAACCAAAGAAAATCATATCATCAAAGATGGAATGGTAGTGAAGACAGTGATCTGGAGACCCTAGTGATTACTCAATTCTCACACCCAATGTATATCAACTGTGGTCCATGAAGCGAATGATCTCATAAAACTCTCACCAAACTGTTGTCACTCTAAAAACATAAGTATCGCAAGGAATGGGATGCTCTCAAAAGGCTCACATATGAGCTCAATGATAGATAACCCAATGAACAACCCTTAAATATCAATGAATGCTCAATGGAATACGCTACTATAAACAAACTTATCATCACACTTTTTTTTTTAGAACACTAGTATCAACAAATCGAAACTCCACTAAGCAAAGAATAGAAATGAATAAACTCTCCTCAATCACTTATGAAAATATGAATCATACACAAACCCTAGAAGTATGCCGACTCCAATCATTGACACATGTATAAAGCCCCAACCTTGAGGTTGCCTCTCAAGCTAAGGTATCTAGATCAAAGTCAACAAGTGGAATGAAGGGTGTGACATGATTACCTTGATACACTAAAAATGTGAAAATTCATCAATTAGAGGAAATAAATAGAGTGGGATGAGCAAGAAAAGACAAAACATAGAAATAGTCGGAAAGTGAATGATAATAAAACATAATCGAAGTGGGATAGTAAGAGGATGGTAACAAGAAGAAAGAACATAGATAAAGAATTCAAAACTCATAAGACTGTCCAAGTAAAACATGCATACACAACCAAGGGCCCATACCTAGGTGAAGAAAGGTAAATAGAGCTATAAGAAAGAAATGTTATAATGTACTAGTGAGGCTCAAAGGGGTAATAACGGGTTTTATGTGAAATGGGTGCGATAAGATATAAGGCTAACTGAAATGATGGCCACCCATCATTCAATCATGATCTTAATGTAATACTTCTTCAACTGATCCACGTTGGTTAGCTTTAAAAATTGGTTTCCATCTAGGTCAGTCAACCATGCAGCCTCTTTTGGAGTTAGCTTTCGAATAACATAAGGTCCACTCCAACTAGGTCTAAACTTCTCCCTAGGGTCTCCAATCAGATCTCAAAGAATCCTCAAAACCAAATCTCCTTTCTGTAATGGCCTAGGCCTGACCCGTTTCTTAAAAGCATGAGCCATCTTCCTCTAATAAGCTTGAATATGGTCTACAACTCTCAACCTTCTTTGATCCAAAAGGTTAAGTTGATCAAATCAAGCCTGAGCCCACTTTACCTCATAAACATGCTGCTTAAGGGCCACTCTCAATGAACCTATTTCTATCTCAACGAGCAAAACAACCTTCATACCGTACACCAGAGAATAGGGTGTAGGTCCTGTAGAAGTGCGAAAAGAAGTATGGTATGCCCATAAAACAAAAGGAAGCTTCTCTGACCAATCTCAAGAAGTCTCAACCATTTTTCTTAGAATCCTTTTTACATTCTTATTTGCAACCTCTATCGCTCCATTAGTCTACAGCCTGTATGTAGATGATTTATGATGTTGAATGACATATTTCTGCAACAAAGTTTCAACTTCAGCTCTAAAGTGTGCTCCCTTATTTGAAATCAACTCATGAAGAACTCCATAACAACAGATAACATATGACCTAATGAAATTGGCAACTCTAGCAGATGTCAACTTTGCATATGATGCATCCGTTACCCACTCAGTGAAATAATTTATGGCTACTAAGATGAACTCATGGCCATTTCAGCGACATCTTTCCAATGATATCAATACCCCATTGATTCGTACTCAGTCGAGTATTTTAATAAAAAAACATTTATAAATCCTATGATCTCATACTAGCGTAGCAAAACTACTATAGTATAGCAGCTCTTGGGTCGAACTCTGGGATGGGTTTTCATTCTTCAAGTTTTCCTACCTGCATGTTAACACAAAAAACCAATTCAAACCACATTAGAATGAAATTAAAGTCAAAAATAAAAATCAAAACATGCATAAACACAAGAAAAACACTAGATTAAACTAAAATCAACTTAAAAGAAAACAAAAAGAGGATGAACTTTTTAGTCTTTGAAGAGACTAAGTTCAACCATGAACCAAGTGTTTTCATGTTGGAGGTGGATCAAGGAGGATGAATTCCTCCTTGTCTCGGGAAAATGAATCCATATAGGGCTTGAGACGATGCCCATTCACTTTGAAAGTTCGAGTGCTATTAAAGTTGAGTAGTTCCACTACTCCATTTGATTGCACATCATGAATTATGAAAGGACCCGTCCACCTTGATTTCAATTTTCCTGGAAAAAGATGAAGCTTAGAGTCATAAAGCAAGACTCTTTGCCCCTTGGCAAAATTCTTCTGATTTACCAACTGATCATGCCATTTCTTTAACCTCTCTTTTGCAATTTTTGAATTGAGGTAAGCATCATTCCTCATTTCCTCCAATTCATTCAAATCCAAACATCTCTTCAACTCGGCTCTTGTCAAATCCATGTTGAGCTTCTTAATTGCCCACCATGCTTTATATTCAACCTCCACTGGAAGATGACACGCTTTTCCATAAACAATGCGATAAAGAGACATTCCAAGAATGGTCTTGTAAGCGATCCTATAAGCCCATAAGGAATACAAAAGCCTAATAGACCAATCCTTCCTATTCACATTCACCACCTTCATCAGTATATTCTTGATTTCCCGGTCAGCTAACTCAACTTGGCCACTTGTTTGAGGGTGATAAAGTGTAGCTACCTTGTGCTTGACCCCATATTTAGCTAGAAGAGTCTCAAGAGGCTTATTGCAAAAGTGGGTTCCTCCATCACTGATAATGGCCTTAGGCACTCCAAATCTTGAAAAGATGTTCTCCTTGAGAAATTTGAGAACCACCTTATGATCATTGCTCCTACATGGGATTGCTTCTACCCACTTAGAGACATAATCCACTCCCACCAAAATGTAGGAGTGTCTAAATGACATTGGAAATGGTCCCATGAAGTCTATTCCTCAAACATCAAAGACATCCACTATCAAGATGGGGTTCAAGGGCATCATATTCCAGCGTGTTAGCTTCCTAAGCCTTTGACACCGATCACATCCCTTGCACATAGTGTGGGCATCCTTGAAAAGAGAGGGCCACCAAAAACCTGATTGGATCACTTTCATAGTTGTTTTCTGGGCAGCAAAATGACCTCCAAATGCACTATCATGACTCCTGATTGCTCTTATTCAGGAACACATTTCCTTATGATTTGATCCACACAATATTTGAAGAGAAAAGGCTCCTCCCAATAATAGGCATGGATCTTAGCAAAGAAATGCCTCTTGTCTTGGGCACTCCACTCACTTAGAACTTCTCCAGTAACCAAATAATTTGCAATGTGAGAATACCTTGGAGCTACCTCTATTGACATGAGAGACTCCTCAGGGAAGTCATCATTGATAGGTAGACCATGTGAGTCATGTGCTATCACAAGTCTTGATAAGTGGTCAGCTACCACATTTTCTACTCCTTTTTTATCCCGGATTTGGAGATTGAATTCTTGAAGCAAAAGGATCCATCTTATCAATCTTGCCTTGGCATCTTGCTTGGTTAGCAAGTACTTCAAAGCAGAATGGTCAGTGAACACCACTATAGAGGACCCTACCAAATAGGCACGAAACTTATCTAAGACAAAAGCTACTGCCAACAACTCCTTCTCAGTAGTTGTGTAGTTCCTTTGAGCCTCATTCAAAGTTTTGCTTGCATAATAAATCACATAAGGCTTTCCATCTTCTCTTTGCCCCAAAACAGCCCCCATAGCAAGATCACTTGCATCACACATTACCTCAAAAGGTAATTTCCAATTTGGGGCTCTCACTATTGGTGCAGTTGTGAGGAATTGCTTCAGTTCCTCAAAACTCTTCTGACATTTCTCATCCCACACAAACTTGGCATCCTTTACCAAAAGTTCACAAAGAGGTTTTGAGATTTTTGAGAAATCCTTAATGAACCTCCTATAGAACCCGACATGTCCTAGGAATTGCCTAATTCCTTTAACATTTGTGGGAGGTGGCAACTTAACAATTAGCTCCACCTTTGCCTTATCTACCTCAATGCCATTCTTGAAGATTATATGTCCTAAGACATTGCCTTGTTGTACCATAAAATGGCACTTCTCCCAATTTAGCACTAGGTCTTTCTCAATACATCTTTGGAGAACAGCTTCTAAGTGCAACAAACACTCCTCATAAGAACCTCCATATACAGTGATGTCATCCATGAAGACTTCCATGATGCGCTCCACCATATCACTGAAGATGCTTAGCATACATCTTTGGAAGGTTACAGGAGCATTACATAGACCAAAGGGCATACTCCTATACACAAAAGTACCAAAGGGGCAAGTGAAGGTTGTCTTTTCCTGATCTTCCAAATCAATCTCTATTTGGAAGTACCCCGAGTAACCATCCAAAAAAAAGTAGAAAGGATGTCCTGAGACTCTCTCAAGGACTTGGTCCATGAAAGGCAATGGGAAATGGTCCTTCCTAGTCACTGAATTCAACCTCCTATAGTCTATACACACCCTCCATCCTGAGGTGGGACATGTAGAGACTTCCTCCCCTTTCTCATTCTGGATCACACTAATTCCAGATTTCTTTGGGACTACTTGGGTGGGGTGATTCATGCCTAATTGGTGTCTCAGCTGATTCGTGTCCAGCTGGTGCTCCTTGATTGAGGGATTAATCAACAAAATTTATAACCTATTACATCATATACTAGGGTAGCAAAGACAAAGCTACTATAGCATAGTGGCTCTAGGATCGTTCACTGGGATGGGTTTTCACTTCACAAATGATATTAATTCAAAGCTGAATTGGTGTCTTTTCAATTCAAGGTTAACTATAAAAGAAAACATAAACTTTGGTGGAAAAATGATTGGTTTTAAGCTAACCAAAAATAGTAGTAACTGGATTTTACTTAGAAAAGTGTTTCTTGGAGTTTAGATCACTGGGCTCAGATTCCTTGTACAAAAAGGAGAGTTCCGGTCACTTGTTTCTTTTCCTCGTATTAGAGAATTAACATATAGTTCCTTCTCCAACCGGTGTTATACAGATGCCTCCCATTAATGGGTTCAAACACTAAATCCCTCTCACTGATGCAACTTGCAATGGTTCATACCTCTCACCTAGCACTTGCCATTCAAGGTGATCTTTAACCTTGGATTTCCCTTCAAAAGCTCGCAAGAGATAACTAATGGATGTCTCCTTGGAGTCCAAAAGCTTACCAAGTGTTGGCAATTCTAGAAAATCCTACCTTCAAGTCACCTCCCAGAGGCTCGCAAGGGGTAAACTAGTGAATCTCCATGGATGGAGATCACTTGCCTTACCAAGTGTTGGCCCAGGTGATTTAAAGGTGTTTTAAGTTAACTAAAAAGATAAAAACCATCAACGGGTCACACTTTCTCTTCATTAAAAACTAAAACAACAAAACTTCCAATTTATGCATGAGGAAACTTACCCGGCTTTCTTCACTCCAAGAGACAAAGAGCCTAGCCTCTCATCCTCTGAGAAAACATCTCAGAGAATGTTTGGCTAGCAAGAAAATGAAAATAAAAGAGAAGACAAGAATATATAGGAAAAACAGAGCAAGTGCTCTGTATTTTTCTTCCTTCCCAAAACTGTACAAAGGATGCTCTGTAACCAAAACTCTAACACCCCCAGAACAGGCTCCTCGGGCTCCCTTTTAACCAAAATTACAATGATAGCTATTCCCTTGATATTTTGCCAAATTCCTAACTTAAAAGCTAAGGAAATCTATCATTGGTGACTTACAAGGAGAATTTGGGCATTTAGGCAACAAAAATCTAATGAAAAATATCTCCAAGTGTCGGTTACAAATATCGGGAAGCACTAAGGAGCACTTCGCAGGTGAAAAGTGAGGTCTGCGAAATTTCGCAGGTGCACAAGAAGAGCTGCGAAATTTCCTCATAGCAACCAGCTGATTCAACACCTTTGCAAAGCGGACTTCCATCTTGAGGTGTTTGGCTTCCATCGCGGCGTGAAGCTTCAGGAGAAATCCATGGCACTGTGCAAAAAGGCTGCGAAACCATTTCGCAACAAAATGGTGATTTCGCAGCACTTTTCTAAAGCCTTCCTTCAGCTTGGAGCAGTTGTCTTCCAAAGGCTGTAACTTCCTTATTTCAGCTCCAAATTGCACACGGTTTGAAGCATTGGATTGTTGACTTCCTAAGCTTTCAAATGACATATAGCATGCATAAATTGGACATCAGGAAGTGCTCCAAAAGTAGCTGCAGTGACTGTCATCAAGAATGCTCCATGGCTGATTTCTCTTTGCTTTTCCTTTTCTTTTCTTCTCTCCTTGCATTCTGGATTTTGCTTATGGAAAAAATGCTTCAAAGCTTTGATTCTTCATGCCTCTGAGCTTTCCATTGATTTGCCATAGATTCCAAATAACTCTCCTCACTCTTGGATTGCTTTGGTGATCAAATTACTAACAAAAACACCAAAACTTACACAATTTGATTAGAATTGATTGCAAGGGTCCTTAACATGCTAATTGGGCTAAAAGGCACTAACTAATACTCAAAAGTGTTTAAAAGGATTAATTGTAAGCTATCAAATAGCACTTTTTGAGTAGTAATCATGGGGCTCACCCACAAGCTATCTAAAATGGGATATATGATCTCTGCTTGAAGTAGCTTCAGAACTTCACCCCTTACCACCTCTTGCATGTGAGGATTCAACCTTCTCTGGGGCTGCCTCACTGGTTTTGCATCCTCCTCCATGTAGATATGGTGGGTGCACACCAAAGGGCTAATCCCTTTCAGATCAGAAATTTGCCATCCAATGGCTTTCTTGCATTTTCTGAGGACTCCCAAAAGACTATCCTCTTGATCACTTGTGAGATTTGAAGAAACCACCACTGGACATTTCTCATCTTCCTCCAAATATGCATACTTCAAATCAACAGGAAGCGACTTCAAAACAAGCTTTGGAGGGTCCTCCATAGTTGCTCATTGTGAGTCCTCCTTATTGAATAGTGGTAAGATCTCTTCTCGTCTCCTCCAAGGAGACATGATGGCTAGCACATCAGAGGGTTCAGGTAACCCTTCTTCAAGCACTCCAAGGCTTTCGTTCAAGCTCTCTTCTAGAATCTTGTCACAATGCTCTTCAACCAAAGTGTTGATCAAGCACACCTCCTCCAATCCTTCCTCCTCTTCTGGGTGAAGATGCCTCTTGCACAGGTGGAATATGTTTAATTCCAAGGTCATGTTTCCAAATGTGAGCTGCATCACCCCATTCCTACAATTGATGATGGCATTAGAGGTAGCTAGGAAAGGTCTCCCAAGGATTATTTGCACATAATTTGCTTCCTTAACAGTGGGATCAGTATCAAACACCACAAAATCCATGGGATAGTAGAATTTGTCCACTTGAACTAGAACATCCTCTATCACCCCCCTTGGGATTTTGACTGACCTATCTGCTAAGGAGAGAGTGATGGTTGTGGGCTTCAATCCTCCAAGTCCCAATTGCTTGTACACAGAATATGGGAGCAAATTCACACTTGCCCCCAAGTCTAGTAAAGCTTTCTCCACATGTGTCCCTCCAATGTTGACTGAAATGGTGGGACATCCAGGATCTTTGTACTTAACTGGAGACTTACTCTTAATGATAGCACTTACATGCTCAGTGAGGAATGCATTCTTTGTCACATGTAACCCTCTCTTGACCATACACAAGTCCTTTAAAAATTTTGCATATGTGGGGACTTGCTTGATCATATCAAGTAAGGGTATATTCACCTTCACTTGTCTTAAAACTTTAAGAATTTTTGATGAATTCTTGATTTCCTTCTTTCCATGTAAAGCTTGAAGAAAAAGGGGAGACATATGTTTCTTCATCATATCCTCTTTAATCACTGTCTTTGGCTCTTCTTCAATGCTTGATTTGGATGCATTTTTCCCACTCTTCTCTTATTGGTTATTGCTCTCTTTAACCAAGGTTCTCTTTGACATGAGTTCTTCATCTTGCCTCACCTTAGGCAATGGTCGATCAACCTCCTTCCCACTCCTCAAGGTGATCACAGCTTTGACCTCCCTCAACTTTGAAGACTCCCCCTCTTGGGTTTCAACTTCATGAACAACCTTTGGATTTTGGCTTGGTTGAGAGGGAAACTTTCCTTTCTCATTCACTGTGTTGAGGTTGGTAAGCCTAGAGATGGAGTATTGAATATTATCTATCTTCTGATATAGATCATTTTGAATCCCATCCATTCTCTTAATTTGAGAACTCTCAACATTTTCAATTTTTTGGTGCAATTGGGAGTTGATTGCCTTTTGTTCACCCACAAAGTCACCCATGACTTTACTTAGGTTCGCAATGGCTTGCTCCACTGAAGAGGTTTGTTGAGGTTCTTGGGTTTGGGCTTGTGGTTGGTATGGAGGTGGCATTGGTTTCCAAGAAAAATTTGGATGGTTTCTCCAGCTTGAATTATAGGTGTTTCCATAAGGTGCATTGTTGTTTGGCCTAAATTGCCCCACAACATTGGCTTGATCACCTAACATCTCCCTCATAGCTGGGATGGTTGGGCACTCATCTACCACATGATCACATGATTGGAAAATGGTGCATGGCATGACATGGGCTTGTGTCTCGGAAATGGCTTGGACTTCATGCATTTTTTTCAACTCAAGTTCTTCCAATCTCCTTGCCATTGTTGCCACCTTAGCTTTCATGTCCATGTCCTCACTTAACATGTACATTCCACCCTTTGGATTTTGGGTTGGTTGAGAGGGAAACTTTCCTTTCTCTCTTGAGTTGGGCTCATCCCATCCTCTTGACACCTGAACACATAACTTAAAAAGTCCATGGCTTCTTCCGGATTCTTACTCATAAAATCTCCCCCACACATGGTTTCAAGAATTTGCTTCATGGAGGAAGACATCCCATCATAAAAATAGCTCACCAAGAGCCATGTATCAAAGCCATGATGAGGACAAGCATTGATGGCCTCCATATACCTTTCCCAACATTCATAGAACTTCTCATTTTCTTTGGTAGAAAAGTTTGAGATTTGTCTCTTCAACCCATTAGTCCTATGGGTGGGGAAAATTTTCTTTAAAAATTCAGCCTGAAGATCAACCCAATTCCTTATGCTCCTTGGCCTTAAAGAATTAAGCCATATTTTTGCCTTGTCCTTCAAAGTAAAAGGGAATAGCTTGAGTCTCATCAAGTCTATTGAAGCTCCTCCCTCTCTAAAAGTATTGCACACCTCCTCAAACTCTTTGATGTGGGCATATGGATTCTCACTCTCCATTCCATGGAAATTTGGTAGGAGGGGCACAATATGGGGCCTTATAATCAGCTGCTCAAGAGGAGGTACGATGCATGAGGGTGCACTCATCCTTGGTGGGTGCATTCTATCCCTCATGGATAGATATGCATTTGGATTACCACCTTGACCATGTTGAGAATTCTGATCCTCTGGTGGAGGGTCCATGATGTTTACACAGATATCCAACTCTGTGTCTTGAGGATTCTCAATCCTTACTAATCTTCCCTTTTGGTCCCGAATCCAATAGGGCATGCACAAGTTACAACTTACCTGAAAACAAAACAAAGACAACAAAAACAAAAGAAAAGTAGAAAAAAGTTAAGGTTAGAAAGAAAACAAAAGGAATTCTACAATTAAAAGAAAGGAAATGAAGTTAGTGAAAAAGTAATTCACCAAACTTGTGATGGAAATCACAAGTAGCCTCTAAAGGTCATATCACTGTAAAGTGGCACCATCCCCGGCAACGGCGCCATTTTGATTCGTACTCAGTCGGGTATTTTAATAAAAAACATTTATAAATCCTATGACCTCATACTAGCGTAGCAAAACTACTATAGTATAGCAGCTCTAGGGTCAAACTCTGGGATGGGTTTTCATTCTACCAGTGATATACTCAAGATTATAAACTGAGTCTGATGAGTTCCTTTGTCAAAAACTTAAAGTTTAAAAGAAAATAAAATTTTTTTTGAAAGTGGTGTTTGAAACTAAACTAATATAGAACTAGATAAAAATGGAAGAAAGAAAGTCTCCCGGAGCTAAGGGTTGCTAGGATCAAGTTTAGAATGCAAAGTGGAAATTCCGGATTTTTCTTCTCGCATTGGGGACAACAACATAAAGGATGGTTGTTTCCCGAACCGGTATAGGTTTAACAATGAAGATTTAATCCATAAAAAGTCAATAGAAATGGTAGTCAAGTTCCATTAATAGCTTTAGACACTATGGGTCTTCACCTTGAGTCACTTTCCAATGGCTCGTACATGATAACTAATGGACTGATATGGATCTAGCAATAAGCATCCACAGAGACCTAAATCTTACCATGTATTGGCCATTCAAAGTGATTCTACGGGATTCAAAGCAAAACTTTAGATTTAAAAGCCATTTATGAACTCCAACTACCTGTATTTAATGCACGAGAGTTTTCCACCTTTGCATCTGGACTTTTCACCTAGCTTCCTTCACTCCAAGAAACCAAAAGTTTAGCCTCTCATCCTCTGGGAAAACATCCTCAGAGGTTGTTTGGCTTCCAAGAAAAAGAAAATAGTAGTGAGAAAAGGAAAACACGAGAGCCCTGTATTTCACTAAGTGTAAAACACAACACATGGTTGAGAGATGATTTCCACCCCTCTTATAGTCTTTACAAAAGCAAAGCTTGTGATTGGCTAGTTACAAGGATAAGAAAGGAATTTACATCAAAAATACATAAGAAAAGATCTCATGTAGAGTCGGTAAAAACAGAGGAGATTTCGCACTTGCATGGGCTGCGGTGCGAATTTCGCACAAGGAGAAGGTGTTGTGCGAGTTTCGCACAACAGGAAGGTGTTGTGCGAAATTCGCACAAGCTTGGGCTGTTGTGTGAATTTCGCACATGCTTGGAGCAGTTGTCTTCCGAAGGCCATATCTTCCTCATTTCAGCTCCAAATCATACACAATTTGAAGCGTTGGATTCTTGACTTCCTGAGCTTTGAAATGGTAGAAAATGGACTTCGGGAAGTGCTCCAAAAGTGTGAAGGAAGACTGCAGCTGCTGTCCTCTATTTTTTTCACTCTCTCTTTGCTTCTCTCCTTTACTTGGCTTGTCTTAATGATCCAAAAAGCTGTCAAAATACTAAAACTAGCCACAAATATGATTAGAGGCCATTGCTAGGTCCTTAACATGCCAATTGGAATAAGAATGGAGAACTACTACACAAAAGTGCTTAAAACATAATGAATTAAAGGCGCAAAATAGCACTTTTTGGGTAGTAATCACCCATATTGATAATGGTCATGGCGATGTCAAAACATGCAACTCTGAGGGAGGTGGATGAATAAGATCTCCATGCATCTGACACTCTGGACATTTCTAAACAAAATGACAACAATCAGTCTCCATAGTCAACCAGAAGTATCCCAATCTCATAATCTTACGCGTTAACATGTGTCCGCCCATACGTGGACCACAAACTCATGCATGAACCTCTCTCATCACTTGATCCACAGAGGCTCGATCCAAACATAAGAGAAGCATACCATCGGCCGATCGTTTGTATAAAGTCTCTCCACATATCACAAATCTAGTGGCTAACTACCTCAATGCTCTTCGATCCTTGGCTGTCACAGCCTTAGGGTATGGGCCAAATATGAGAAACTGATGAATGTCATGAAACCATGGTAGGTCATCCTAGACCTCTGTCTCATCAATCAAGTGACAATAAGCAGGCACATATCTAGTCTCAATCAGCAAGGGACGAACTATGACATTAGTTAGAATGTCAATTGTAGAATCTAGGGTCGTTAAAGCATCAACAAACTGATTTTGTGCTCTAGGGAGATGAATGTATTTCAACTCCCCAAATTTTTCGATCAATAAATCTAGGTAGGCGTGGTATGGATTTAGTTTCGCATCTCTGGTCTTCTAGTCACCCTGAACTTGTCTGAGTACTAGATTGGAATCACCAAGTACATCCATTTGTGTGATGCCAAGCTCTAATGTTGTCTTTAAACCGAGGATACATGCTTCATACTCAATAATATTATTTGTGGTGGGATGGTAATCAGAAAATGTTAAATGAACAGATCTCAAAATATGATCACCTTAGGGAGATACAACCAAAATACCTATCTCATACCCCAAATGATTAACTGCTCAATCAAAGTACATGCTCCAACCTGATAACCCAGTCATAACGACAAAGTCCTCATCTAGAAAATGATCATCAACTGGTCTACTCTCGATTGTTTGTAAGGATGTTAAATGATCTGCAACAACACTCTCCTTAATGTATTTCTGAGAGATGTACTGAATATCAAATTCTATAAGAAGCACAAGCCATTTTATTAGTATACCAGCTAAAGTAGGCCTATCAAACATGTATCTCAATGGATCAAGACGGGAAATCAAGTGCACTGAATACTCTGTCATGTAATGCCTCAATCTCCTGGTTGCCCAAACCAATGCTAAACAGAAGCGCTCAATCACAACATATCTCATCTCATTCTCCAACACCCTCTTACTCAAATTGTAGATAAGTTGCTCCTTCCCTGAATCATCAAGCTGAGCCAACATGCATCTTAAAGCTATGTCCAAAACTGACAAGTACAAGATCAGTGGATGTCCCGATATAGGAGGCACTAAAACTGGGGGTTAAAGGAGATACCCCTTAATTCTTTCGAAAACATGCTGACAATCATCATTCCAGACTGTAGGCTGATTTTTCCTTAAAAGACGGAAGATTGGATCACATATATCTGTCAATCTGGCAATGAAGTGACTGATATACTGCAATCTATCTAGAAAACCTCTAACCTCTTTCTCAGTCTTTGGTGCAGGCATGTCAAGTATGGCTTTAATTTTATCAGGATCGACCTCTATACCTCACTCACTGACCATATATCCTAGTAATTTCCCAGAAGACACATCGAATATGCACTTTTTGGGATGCAGTCTCAGCTTAAATTTCTTAATCCTTTGAAAGAATCTCTCTAGAGCTGCCAAATGGTCTACCCTATGATGGGACTTTACTATCATGTCATCAACATACACCTCAACATTCCTATGCATCATGTCATGAAATAAAGTAGTGGCAACTCGCTGATAAGTGGCTCTTGCGTTTTTCAATCCAAATGACATGACTTTGTAACAATAGGTGCTCTACTCGGTGATGAAAGCGGTCTTTTCTCTATCCTTTGGAGCCATCAAAATCTGTTTATATCCAGAAAATCCATCCATAAAAGATAACATCGAGTGGCCTACAGTGTTATCCACTAATAAATCAATGTGGGGTAGAGAAAAATCATCCTTAAGACTAGCCTTATTAAGGTCTCTGAAATCAACACAAACCCTAACCTTAGCGTTCTTTTAGGTATAGGGACGACATTAGCCAACCACTCAGGGTACTCAACTACTGATAGAAATCCTACACTGAGTTGTTTCTGAATCTCCTCTTTAACCTATAAACTCCATCGTGGGTGCAATCATCTTAACTTCTGCTTAAGTAGTCTAGCATGTGGCAAAATGGAGAGATGATGTTGAACTATAGAGGGATCAAGGCCTGGCATGTCCTCATATAACCATGCAAAGACATCTAATTATGATCTAAGTAAATGGATGAGGTTGTCTCTTTCATCAATGGATAAGGGTGATCCAATTTTCAACTCTCTAAGCTGGTTAGCTGTACTGAAATCAACAATCTCAACATCCCCTACTATAGGGGTAGCCCTATCATCTTAATCATGTTGTGCAATCTCATAATCTATATCAAGTATATGTGAAGTGGGTGCATAAGGTGCAAGTAATGAAACATCATCACAAGAGATAGACGAATACTGGTAAATGCTCAGATCCGTAACTGAATCATCAGAAACATAGTCAGAGAGGGTGACAAATCCTGATAGAATGTCAAATGAAAGAGGTGGGTCCACAAATTCGGACACTCCCTCAACTGGGCCAATAGTGCCCTCATACATATCAATAATAGGAACAACAAAAGCAAGAAGCTTAAGAGCAGGAACAATCTGATCCTCCTCAGCAATCTCGATGAAAAATACTCCAAAAAGCTCTAATGGCGAGAAAGGCTCGCGTTGAACTGTATCAAAGAACTGATTGATACCCAACATGTCCATCTCATCACGATACTCATCATGAGGAACTAATCCATCAACCATATTTGCAAGCTCAATGACTACCCCATAATCAACAGTCTCATCTGGGAAGCACAAGGAGAATAAGCTGGCTTGATGCGGAGATGATGGAGCGATCATCATAGAAGCTGACACGCCAAGGGTCTCATCACCCATCTGCATCTGATGGAACATATGTTGAAGCTCATCCACTATACTATCCTCAACACCCATCTCATTAACACAAGGTTGAACCTCTGATCCCCTAACAAAGTAATTGGCCAAACTGAAAGTGTAAGGGCGAATAGGATAATCAAATGGGATGCCAAACAATCGAGCCCTCACCCTATCCCTACATAATTGTGCTATATAAAAAACATCATCCTCTGAAGGGGTGAATCCAAGTCTAAAAGGAGTATCATGATCAATAGTAGTCATAAATTCACTAGATCCATGCTGGTGTCGTCCTAACCCAAAACCAAGCAGAAAGGACATGCCTCTCATCATATCAAGAACAAGGGTACTACTATGTTGGTCAAATTACATGGCCACGAAATCTCTACAAAAATCCTGAATCTCAAGGATTTGTACCTCATTAGAAAAATATCATCATCACTGTGATTGATCTGCAATACTGGCTCAGATGATGAAATCATGTATCTAGTAGACTGTACTGTAATAACCTGCCCATCATGGATAAACTTCACATTTTGATGAAGAAAATATGGAATAGTTCAGCCTGGTGAATCCAAGGTCGGCCCAAAAACAGGTTAAAGGATGCAGGAATCCTCAAAACCTGGAATAGTATAGAGAATGTGGTCAGGCCGATAAGAAAATCTATAGTCAAGGTGCCCATGACCTCTCTCTGAGTTCTATCATAAGCTCTCACTATCTGTGTGGAGGGACCAAAATCTGAGGGTGCAAATTCGAGGGCTACAACAGTGGTTAATGGACAAACATTCAGGGTAGAGCCATTGTCCAACATGATGGACAAGACTTTGTGGCCTGAACAAACAACTGAAATATAAAGAGAACGAGTATAGTCAAAACCCTCTAGTGGTAAATCATCAATAGAAAACACAATGCAGGTGGCCCTATCGGCTGTCATCATTTGAATCAATCCCTCTAGAGTATTAGAGGTCTTAACACGTATCTGACTCAAGGCTCGAATAAGTACATCTCTATGGGTACTAGAAGTGGCCAACAAACTCTAAATGGATATCCGAGCCTGGGTGCTCTACAGCTATCTTAATATCTCATCATTCTTCCTCCAGACCTCCTTGCAAGAGTCTGTACCACCAAATGGTCTAGTAACTGGAGGTGCAGCCTAAGCTATCCTTTCACTACGAGTCATAACCTGTACATCCGCATCAACATCCTCAGGCCATAGAATAAATGGAGTAAATGTGTCTCCATGCCCATCATCTGATGGCATAGAAGAAATTAACTGTAATGGTGCTCTATCTGAGATCAAATTGAATGGCACAAGGATAAAAAAAATCTGATGTAACTCTTACAATCTCATAGCCATCGTCTAGAACAATCATCTTAGGCAATCCATCATCCTAACTCAGCATGTGTATGACGCCATCCTAAACAAAATGCATGTGATGAATACCACCAGTAGGTAGAAACACTAAATGTGTGGTGTGAGCAGATAAAGGGTTTGTGGTCACACTTGGTTGCCCAAAGTTAACCAGACCCTGATCTATCAAGTCTTGAATAGCATGTCTCAAAGCAGAGCAGCGATCAGTGTCATATCCTAGACCTTGATGGTAAGCATAGTGAAGGTCCATCCTGAACTGAGGTGGCATAGGTTGAGTGGTGGTCTCGATGCTAATGCAGTCAACAATCCTCTTTCTATGAGCTTCTAGAAAGCTTAAATCAAAGGCATTCCCAACTGGGAAAACTGCCGCATCTGTCTCTGTGCAGGTGGAGCCCTAGGCTGGGGATAATGAGTGGGTGGCCTCTATGTTGCTTTGAGTAGCATAAACTAGCTGTGGAGCTAGGTGTAGATATGTGGGAGACATAGGTCTAGAAGGAACTGGTGGTCTATACTACACATGGGGTGATGACGGGTAATAAACTCCAGAAGTCTATCCAACTATTTGATAATATCTAAGGGGCCTTGGTCTGGTGGCACTGATAGCATTTACACCCACTGATCTCTGTCCAATAGTTGGTTTCTTCCCCTTCGAGTTTGAAGGGGAAGACTCAGGCCACAATCCTCTAGCAATACCCTCCTCAATACCATATAATGCCTGCACCAAAGATCCAAAGTCCATGTGTGGGAATCCCATCAAATGCCTAGCAAATTGAGGTTGCAAGCTCCTCATAATCATGATGATCTGATCCCTCTTAGATGGTCTGTCAATGATCTGGGCAATCTTCTCCCTCAAATGGGAAATGAATGATGTGACTGTCTCCTCGGGCCTCAATCTCAAGGCCTCCAACTCCCTCCATGAGACATCTATGACAGTGTTAAATGCAAACTATCTTAGAAACTCTTGGGCTAAATCATTCCATGTATGACTGATACGTTCCCAATTGGTGTCTCAGCTGATTCATGTCCTCTCAATGGTCCCTGACAGTGGTACCATTTGATTCGTGTCTAGCTGGTGTCCCTTAGCTAGCATAGCATAGTGGCTCTAGGGTCGTTCACTGGGATGGGTTTTCACTTCACAATTGATATTAATTCAAATATGAATTGGTGCTTTTTCATTTCAAGGTTAGCTTTAAAAGAAAACATAATCTTTGGTTGAAAAAGGCTTGGTTTTAAGCTAACCAAAATAGTAACTGATTTTAATTACAAAAAAAAGTGTTTGTTGGAGTTTAGATCACTAGGCTAAGGTTCCTCATACAAAAAGGAGAGTTCCGGTCACTTGTTTCTTTTCCTCGCATTAGAGAATTAACATATAGTTAATTCTCTAACCGGTGTGGTACAGATGCTTCCCCTTAATGGGTTCAAACACTAAATCCCTCTCACTGATGCATCTTGCAATGGATCATGCTTCTCACCTAGCATTTGCCATTCAAGGTGATCTTTAACCTTGGATTACCCGTCAAAAGCTCGCAAGAGATAACTAATGGATGTCTCCTTAGAGTCCAAAAGCTTACCAAGTGTTGGCTATTCTAGAAAATCCTACCTTCAAACCACCTCCCAAAGGCTCGCAAGAGATAAACTAGTGCATCTCAATGGATGGAGATCACTTTCCTTACCAAGTGTTGGCCCAAGTAATTTAAAGGCGTTTTAAGTTAACTAAAAAGATAAAAACCATTAACAGGTCACACTTTCTCTTCATTAAAAACTAAAACAACAAAACTTCCAATTTATGCATGAGGAAACTTACCCGGCTTTCTTTACTCCAAGAGATGAAGAGCCTAGCCTCTCATCCTCTGAGGAAAAATCCTCATAGTTTGATTGGCTAGAAATAAAAAGAACGAGAAAACAAAAATATGAAGGAAAAACAAAGCAAGTGCTCTACAAAATATATTTCTTCCTTTCGCCGATTACATGATTATCGTGTAAAGAAAATTACAAACTATATATAAGAGGTTATTCACCCCTTTGTTCTTACTTAAAGACTAAGGAATCCTATGATAGGTGGGTTACAAGGAGAGTTTGGGGATTTAGACATCAAATATCTAAAGCAAAATATCTCAAAATGTCGGTCGCAAATATCGGGAAGCTTTAAGAGAACACCGCAACTGTGCGTGCAAGAGGGCTGTGAAATTTCGCAGCAAAAGGACAACATTTTCGCAACCCAAGGCTGATTTCGCAGCCGTGCAAAATCTTCCTTTAGCTTGGAGTGATCGGCTTCCAATGGCTGTAACTCCTTCATTTCAACTTCGAATCACACACCATTTGAAGCATTGGATTGTTGACTTCCCAAGCTTCAAAATGACATATAGCATGCATAAATGGAACTCCAGGAAGTGCTCCAAAAGTGGCTTACATGACTGTCATCAAGAATGCTTCATGGCAGATTTCTCTTTGCTTCCCCTCCTTGCATTCCGAATTTGCTTAAGGCAAAGGACTTTAAAGCTTCAATACTTTGGTTCTTCATGTTTCTGAGCTTTCCATTGCTTTGCCATGGATTCCAAAGAACTCTCCTCAATCTTGGATTGCTTTGGTGATTAAATTACTAACAAAAACACCAAAACTTACACAAAGTGATTAGAAATAATTGCAAAGGTCCTTAATATGTTAATTGGGTTAAAAGGTAATAACTACTACTCAAAAGTGTTTAAAAGATTTAATTACAAGCTATAAAATAACACTTTTTGAGTAGTAATCAATGACGACGTGACACATCCAAAGAAGCAAACCAATGTTGCTCCGCCCCATTCAAGGACATGGGGAATAGCATAATCATCTAAGCTTCATCCAAACCATGGGCCTTCATCACAGTACTATATAGTCTCAAATGAATGCGGGGGCATCCAATCCCCGTGTATTGCTCGATCTCTAGCATCCTGAACTTGGTCGGAAGACTAGCCACTAGTAGTCCATCAAAATCATCCTATGCTATCTTTTCATCTGATACTCTCAATTGTCTCATCCTTTGCTCAAGCCTATCCATGCGTGCATGGGCATTCTCCGAGGTCGGAACAACCACCATGGCAGGTAGTGGGGCAACCTTAGTCTGACTCTATAAAGTAAATGGTGTAGGCTGTGGAACTATCTAACCAAGTGGGGGAGGTGGTGGTATCTGAGTGTCCTGTGGAGCTGTCTGACTAGACAAGAGAGGTGGCAGAATAGTGGGATCATACTACACACTCTCCTGAACTGGAACCTATTGGGCATGTTTCACATCCATCATCTAACCAAGACTAGTTATGGCCTCTTGGATTAAAGCCACAGTAGCAACGAACTGATCAATTGTAACCACCTGCGAATCCATATCTTTTTTATCTAACTGGTATGACACTCTAATCAATCTACCTCTAACTTTGATCCAAGAAGTTGAACCCAAATAAAAAATACCAATACTCTTACAACAGTGGAAACACTACATAAGATATAGTGTAAGGGAAACTCTACAAGGAACATCTGTTAACTATGCAGGAAGGTAACCTGGAAGTACTCAGACTGATATCCAATTCTAAGCAAATATATAAGAGACTACTACGAAGGTAACTAAACCTATCACTACTAACCCAACTCTGAAGGCTCATAGATGCACCCACGTGTAGAAAAGGAATCCTAATGGGGCCTAAGCATAGCCTATAAGGATAAGGCAGCTCTAAAAATAACAGGATGGGTTAAAGGAATTCCTAGTAAAAGCGATTGTACCCTCCAACAGTATGAAACCCTCTGAATGCCTCCAAAGAGATGGGGTGCTTCCATGCTAGGTGGTCATCACCTCCACACATGCACTACCTCGCTTCCCAGGGGGTTTTCTAACAGAAAAGGCACTCACATCTCTCAGCACTCAAGGGTAATCTACTATGCACAATGATGTGTATGGGTGCATAAAAAAACCTATGATCTAAAAGAAACAAATGAAACACATTGGACACACAAGTATCCATGAAATCTAGCTTCGCGCTATACAAGTCTTCAAAGATCGGACTACAAGTAGCATCAATGTGTTAACCTCCTCCATAGTGCTCCCAAACGTCGATATAACCCATCGCTAGACCCTATTCCTAACCACTAGCTTGGTCGAAAGACAATCATAAAGTAACAAGTCTCATATGAAGTATGAGAACAAGGAAAACAAGGTTGAACAAGACTAAGGATTAAGAAATAAGGGGATACCAATGTGTCCCACATAGACAAGCAACAAGCAGTCATGTAAAAAAAAAAAAGAGTCATGTGGTAACCAATCATGCTAAGAAAGGTACCCTAACTAAATAATCAATTATTGGTGTACGAAGCAAAAGTGATTGTGAATTATGCTAAACTGAAAAGGTAATCAGATAATCATGTGAGACAAGCAAGTATAAAGAATTGTTGATATAACAAATTAATCAAGCAAACAAGCAAAATGAATCACCATGTTTAAAAGGAAGGTACCCCTAATCGACCAATTAAACACCATATTTTCCTCAACTAATGTTCAAGCTTGATCTTCTATGAAACCAGAGATTCTGAGTTCAATCGCCAATGGAATCGCCATTTTGTAGACCCACATTTTTCATGATGCATTCCTACTCGATTGGCTAGAGTCGCTTTTGATTAAAGTGAAAAACTAATTTTTATAAAAAGTTGAAGTCGCCACTTTTATTTATTTTTAAAGAGGAAAAAAAGTAAGAACAAAACCCTTAAAAGGACTCTTGATTTTTTTAGAAAAATGTTTTGTGAAAAACCTGAGTTTGGGTTCGGGGATCAGGTTACCTATCAGGAAGGTATCCAAAGAGGTAGCACCTCTCTAAGCTCTAACAAGGTCTCTACTAGCTTAGTTGAGAGAAATATGACAATTAATCAGTTGATTACGAATACCTAGATAAGTTAAGGTGATTTCGAAAACTCTATTAATTCTAACATGCCAAACAAGGATTCAAACCACTATCATAAAGAAAGGATAATATGCATACCTAGATCTATAACTTAAATGCTATCATAAAACACCAAAGTTATTTCAAGTATTATATTTATCAAAGGAAACCAAATGAACACGAAGGCACCCAAAGTCAATATCAAACAAGGATATAGTTCTTAATGACATACATATTCATGGAACTTTAAAATGGGAAGATAGAGAGTGTACTTGTGTAGCAAGCGTCAGTGATTCTATACAAATGAGGTTAATTCACCAATAATAATGATAAAATTAAAGAATAATAAATAACAAAAATAACTAAACCTATATATACACTTAGCATGTCTCAAATCAAGGAAAGTTCACAAGTATGATCAAAAGTGACTAAATTATCAAAAGCCAAGGAAATATCCTTAAAAGGGTAGAATATCGATTCACAAAACAAACTCCAAATAAAAATCAAGAAAGGTTATCTCACCAAAATAAAAATTAGGTAACATCTTTAACATGTCTAGATAAACATCCAATAGGCCAAATTAATCGATTATATTTCAATCAATAACAAATTTATTCACAAAGGGGTTACTTCACATGAAAAAAAGTCAGCGAACGATTAGAATAGAAGACTGTACAAAATAAATCGAAAAAAAATACCTAGAAGTTAAGTTTTATCAAGAAAAGTTTTAGAGAACATCTTCTATATGTCTAGTTTATCATCTAAGTGACCAAATTAATTAACCAGCCCTCATTTAGTACCAGATTTCATGATGATGATAATAGGTCTAGAACAGAGCATATTTTAAAGGTATTCAACAATTGATTTTTACAATTAACTTATAAATGTCCTAAAATCATACGAAAATTCAGAAATTTATCTTAATGTGTTTATTTTATATTAAAAATAATCTCAAGAGATAACACATTCATAACTTATTTAAAAATAAATAAACATGTCTCAGCTCTAGAAGAGCACTCATGCAGTGGGTACAAGAATAAAAAATTATATCTTTTATTTCAGGAATTATTTATTAATATTTTATACATCAAAAATTAAATTTAAGAAGTCTACATTAAAATAAAAATGTTCAAAGAAATTAAAGAGATCTTTTAGTAATTTAATTTTTGAAACAAGACTAAGTGTCAAAAACAGAGTGAATACTGAACCTTCTGAAAAACTGATTTATATCTCCTAATTGGAAAGCCATATTTGACCCAAGAAATATTCTAAAATCAAGTTCAAGGAGTCTAGAATGTCATAAAATAGTTATAAAAATTGAAAAGGTTTTCTAAGTTGTCAGATTTCAATTTACAGTTGCAGAAGTACAATGCACTATAGTGAAAAATTCTAAACTAAAAACAAATTAAAATAATCAAGACAAATTTCAAAATAAAAGTTGCTTCACCTAGAAGCCAATTTACCAAAAATATAAGAAATACTCAAACTAAAAGAATGGGATCAAACCAAATCAAAGCATGAACTATAACACCAAGGATCGATTAAATTAATGATGAAAAATCATAAATGGACCTAAACTAATTGAACAAATTAAACTAAACTAAAACAAGAATTTAAAAAGAGAACTTACCTTCCACCGTGTAGGAGGGGTTGCTGTTAGAATGCTCTTAATCCTTCCAATTTGATGCTTTATGTGCTGCATGTTCTAAAAGAAAATCCCGAGATGTCCTCAAAGTGGCAGCTTGTTGTCGTCTTCTTTGCATGGTATGGTTGCTCTTTAAATTCATCAAAACGTGTGGATGCCTTTCACAAAATATGGTGGTGCCATATTCTTAAAGTGGCAGCCTTCTTTTTTTACAAAAAATAAACTGATGTGTAGTGGAGGTTTAAAGTGGAAGCCTTATTCTCATCCTAATAGTGCGTGGTGGATACCTTTCACAAAATCTGGTGGTGCAAAAATTTGTGCGTGGAGGGGCTTTTTGAGTGGTAGCCTATTGTGTAAAATCCACGGATACAGCCTTGATGGAGATTTCTCAACGGAGCTGATTGTGAGAAAAATGGTGCTATCCTCCAAAGACCATGCAGGATGATGATCATATTTCCTCCCCATGAACTCACGATCTTGTTAATAATGTAATACAGGTATAGTTTATGTTCTCAAAACTGAGACCTGCACACACCCCAAAGTGGAGTTCCAAATTTTGTGTGATAGTGGAATCCCCCCTACAGCCTGAACTGATCTTCCTTCCAAAACTCAAGAACCGTCCCTAGTCTTCTCAAAGTGGATGTTATAAATCATGTGGGACCCCTCCAGAATTTACATATCAATATTTGAATCAAACCCACAAAAGCCCATTTGCTAACTATTGCAATCAAGGGTGAATATGATGATGGTGATCGAGGGTTGTGGTGTTGACCCACTTCACAAATTGTTTAAATCTTCATATCTTTGAAGACTTCTCTTTTTATTATCATCTCTGAGTGGCAGTTTTCTCTATTTTTTTACCAGTCCATGATTCTCTTTATCCAAGATGCTCCTCCCTTCCTTCGTTTCAAACCCCCCTTATGTTGCTCCAAAATTCTACCACAAATCCCTGTGATCTCTTTAGCCTCTTCTTATAAAATTTTGGTGTTAATTTCCACCCAGAAAACTCTAGTGCTTGTGTTCTCTCCCAAAAAATATAATCTAATGATCTTTCTATTCCAAAATCATGTATTCAATCTTCAAGAGAAAATCTAGTTCTCAAATCTGATGCGTGGTGTTAGTCAAGGACAAAACTGATGGCATTCTCTCACCTCCCATGGTGCGTGTTGATGCTTCAAAAATCCTCAGATGGTTGCCCTCTTCATCCTTTATCCTCCCTCTCCTATGCAGCAACCCCTGTTTTTAATGGTGTTCATCCTCACAACAAAATTTGCTCATCCTCTTGAAAGTTCCCAGAACGTCTCCTCAAAAAATCCCCACCTGTGTTGACTTTCTTCTTCCCCTTTATTCTCAATTCTCACGTCTTGTAATCCCCTAGCCTCCCCTTCCCAACAAAGGCTCTTTTCCACTTCCCCACTTATTTTATTTTTACCTAAATAAACGAGTAAATAAAATAAAAATAAATAAAAAGGTATTTTGGAAATGTAAATGAAAATAAAAAATATAATATAATAGTAAGAATAATATTAATAATATCAATAAAATAATAATAATAATGATAATAGAAACAATGGTAACAAAAACAATTCTAATGATGATAATTAAAAAAATAAAATAAAATGACAATAATAAAAATAAAAATATACAATGACTATATCTATATATATAAGTAGATATGAAAATGAACAAATAAATAAATAAATAACTAGATATAAGTGTGCAACACGTATTTATAAAGAAAACATGCAAGCCACATAGGCCATGTAGGCCATGCAAGCCACGTAAGCCATACAAATGACTTAGGGGTGTTGGAGCAAGCCCTTAAGGACTAGGCATACCTAAATGGGCCAGGTGTGCCTAATGGGCCTAAATAAGTCTAAACAAATTGTCATAAATGTGTATCTAGTATCCAAAATGACTCAAAGAGGTAAGATATGTGAGTAACAATAGGCTTCCAAGAACCGCTATAAAGTATTGAAAGAGTACTTAATCAAGGTATGTGTCAAGAGGATAAAATGGAGGGTCTACAACTATAGCCATAGTCTTCCAGATCACATGTTCTTTGGATCACCTAAGGAAACAAACTATCTCAATCTCATGAGATATCATGGTGCCTTTATTGAGAATACCTATCGCTATCGGCCTCCTTCAAAAGTGACCTAATCCATAGGGATATGTGACCACATTAGGGTCTCACTCATAGGTTAAAGCCTCTTTCTGACCATGACACGACCTCAATATCCTCTTAAGGTTGAGAGTTCATGCAGTATAATAGCTTGGTGAATCATGACAACTGATAGCCTTACATCATAATTCACCGTAGGTCTAGGCCAATGTGCATCACATACACTAGTGTACTCACAATGGAAAAACTATCCCTATAATCAAGACATGTCATCCATCTAGTTAAGAGTTAGTACACTACAATTTTAGATGGATTGCCCAAATCCATAAATGGATTACAGACTACTTATCACTCTACAAGAACCCCCTAGGATCTTTTGTAGAACTCCTAATGCACCTTAGTAATGTAAAATATAAGTGATATGCGGCTTGTATACTTAAATAACCAATTAATGCAAATGGGATAATAAAGGAAAACCAATAAACATAAGTAAATAAATTATAAAGGAATCGTTATCTGTTACATCATGTCATACTTTCGAGGGCTCAATCCCAACAAATCTAACCTTTAGATGTAGATTTTTTGTTATTGTTTTGTTTTTTGGTAGTCTTGTGCTTGTTTTTGTCTTGTTTTGTTAGGTAGACTTGTAACATACAAATTAATTTGTTGGAGGACAAATTTGAGACGAAGATTAGAAAGAATTTTTGAATCAGATCTAGAAAAAAGTATGGAAAGTCAACCTCTAAATCAATACATCCATAATATTCCTATGGAAGAGTCTTTTCAACTGCATATAATTGGAAATAACTTTTTCTCCTTGATAGTCTCATTGTATGAATATGAAAAAAAAAATAACTTTTATAGGTTTACAAAAGGAAAGTGTTCATTTATATTCATTTTTTAAGATGAGCATATGGAAAATTTTGGTGACATCCACAATTACTATATATATATTATTGTTTTATTCACCAGGCAAGAAGTTGAAACTCAACTTCAGTGATCAAGGTGAAATTTTGATTGGTCACAATGGTCTATCTCACAAATTTTAGGCCTTCCAAATGCAACTCTCGTATATGGAATATTTAGAGAGAAACATCCTTTGAAATAAGATTACAATGCCATTTTATACATTTATAGCATTAAAAATATTTATGTTAGAGAATTGTTTAAACAAATTATACCAAAATTTACTTAGGTTCACAACAACTAATTTCACATTTTGCTACAATAATCTTAGGCATGAATATAATTTAATGGTAAAAATAGGACATTTGTTATGATTCCTTTTTCCATGAAAAAAAAAATGTTTTAGGAATAAAGTTTATATTCATGTTAAAAAAAAAAATCATATTTAACCATATTATATATTTGTGACAAAGAGGTTTTCTTAAGATTTGAGTATGAATTCTATATTCATACCAAAGAGGTTTTCTTAAAATAGGAAAGTTTCTTGCCACATGCATAACCCTTTGACCTAGAGCTGTTTCATTTTGAATTGCCTTAATTTTTCATTTTGATAGGCAAAAAAACAAAATGTACTAAGAAGTGCCTTAAAAATTGGGGTGGGTTGGGGGGGCAATGTCCATGTACACATGATTGCCTTAATTTCTAAAACTGAGTTAATGTTATGTCTATTCCCTTATAGCTTTCGTTTTCCTATGTCTATTCCCTTATAGCTTTGGTTCCATTTGGTTTTATTATGTTCATGTTATATATTCTCACACAATTTTGTAATAATACTATGATCTTTTATATAAACATATCACACTACATCTAAAGAGAATGTTAATACTATTGAGTTGCTTAAGCAAGTTAGATTGATGTCACTTGAGTAAAGGATTTTTTATGTTCTTGCAAACTTAGTTGTATTATGTAAGAGATTGATTTTATCTATTTTCAAAGATTTTCTTAGCAACCAAATGAGGTATTAGCTACATACTAGAATTATGTAACTACGTCTTAGTTTTCCTGATTTAAGACTAGTGAATGGTTTGGTTTTGCATTTGTTCGTTATAAGTATGCATATGACGCACAAAAGAGTGGATAGGCTAGATGGTATCCATCCCCTCATATCTTTTTTGGTTTGTTGAATATTGAGAGTCTAACCAAGAAAAAAAATTAGTTCCCTAAAAATCATTTTTCTTGAATTAAGTAGAGCATCAAGAAAATATTTACCTTATTTCTTTCACAACAAAGTTGGTCTTAGCAATTAAGACTTTCTTTAACAATATTTCTCATAGGAAGGATTTTTCAATATGGTCAAGAAATTATTGTTCAATTTGCTAAGTATAGGTCAAATGCTGAGCAGATGTAAGTTTCATATTTACATTTAATGTTATTCTCTCTCATGATTTCAAAGTATGCTTGTCATGGTTTGAGCTTACTCTTACTTGCAAATGTTTATATAGAGTATATAGGAATGTTAAAGTTGCATTTTTTTTCCTTTAAAACAAGATACTTTAGTTGTTCAATGATTTTCGATTTTTTTTTAATTATTGACATTTTGTAAATTTTGTTTTGTTAATTGGTGCATTTTGTTGAAGTGTTGACATGTGGCTAATGGTTATGGTAACCTTTTCCTCAATTTTTAATGATTAACAATGACATTGATATTAAATATTAAACTCATATTAGCCTTTAACTTGGCAAGGTAATAAGTTTTTAATCCTCATCTCTCTCTATAACGACTAGTACCCAACCATGTAGATATTGTACGCTCTGGACCCAAAGAGGCTCTCACAGTTTTAAAATGTGTCTGTAGGGTTCAAAGGAGTCCATACATATATAACGCCAAGAACTTTCACCCTTATCCGATGTGGGATGTCATAAGCATCCCTCCATGTAAACACAACACCCTTGTTGTGTTCCACGGGATTGCAGGGTCAAATAGATAAACACCCCTATAAGGCCAAATAAATCCCCACACTGAGGTCGAGGATTGACTCTGATACCATTTGTAACGTCAACTCACACTTAACCATGTAGATATTATCCGCTCTAGGCCCACGTTGGGCCTAGAGCGGATAATATCTACATGGTTAGGTACGAGTTGTTACACTCTCTCTATCTCTCCTAGCTAGTCATATCCATCCTCAAGTGGCAAGTGATTCATAAGTTAGAGCAAGGAAGTTTGTGGACAACATTGGAGAAAGGGTCTTCTTGCCTATTGGAGAAGATGTGGATGAATGCTTTAACACCAAGATTATGACTACTATTTAAATGTTACTCCTCAATGTTTCTATGTCTCCAAAAATAAAGAAATAAGTTATACTTCTCCCTCCTTATCTTTTGTGTGGTTTGTCCCATCTTTTTTGAATATAAGAAGGATATTCATGTTTAGAAGTGGTGTGACATCTTATTCGTACTAGGCGTAGTGTGTTAAACTATGTAATGTTGATATTCAATTACTGTAACTTATATTCTATGCAGGATCAATTCATAGGCTTTGATTGCTTTTAGCTAAGTTCATCTTTTGTTTTTTTGATATTGATGCTAATTCATTGGAAGTTGGTGATTCATGTAATTTTATAACTATAGATTTAAGCATTGAGGCACAACAATGATAGAGTGATTATTGCTGCTCTTTAGCTAGCAACTTAGTACTATTAGAAAAAGATAAAATTAAACTTTTCTTTTTAATTGAAAATACACTTTTGCCATAATTTCCTTTTTATGGTGGAATGTAATCATTAAGTAGGAATATTTCTTATAGCAAAACACATTTCCCCATACATTTTATTTTATAATTAAAGAAGATATTTACTTCATAGAAAAAAAAAGTTTCTTTCTATTGTGATTTTTTCATGGAAAATTTTAACTTTTGTTATGAAATTATTTTGTGTACGATGAAAAGTGATATATATGTTACCATAAATTTTATTTTATAATGAAAAATAATGTATTGCCAAATTTTTTTTATTTTTTTATCAAAATTTTATCTTCTGGTGCTAAAAATAAATGTTCATGTACTTATATCCTAAACCTTGCCACAATTAATAATTTTTTGTGGAAAACACTTTTTTTTACCAAGGGATGCTTTTAATTAAGCATAAATCAGTTCATGGCAAAAATTGATATTTGTTATAATGGTTGTATCCTTTGGGATAAATTTAAAAAAGCAAAAAATCGCTCTTATACTTTTATTTATGTTTCAATATAGTCCTTAAAATATTTTAAGTAAACTAAGCCTAATTATCCCCATAAAAAATGAGTGCATTTTAACATTTTCTTTTCAATTCAAATAGGATTTGTATATAATATGATTGATCAGGTAGATATAGACCAAAAGAATCTTATCCTCCTCCGCTTTAATTTGGGAACAAAACGACAGCCTTTCGAATCATCATCGAACCTTCATGGTGTCTTTTTGACCCTTAGGAAAAAAGAAATTCAATAAAAAAAAAAAAGGGAAAAAAAATGGCATTATATAAATCACATCAGACGAAGAGTTGGCTTCTCCTCTAATAAAGACCACATGCATAGAGTCAGTCCCATTGGAGCATCTTCTTGTCCTTGACATTCTGGACTTTGCATTTGAGTGCATTAACCCGAAATTATTCGAGAAAAAAAAAATTTAACCATTTTTAATAGGATCAACTTTACAAAAAGTTCCATTTGATTATAATTGAATGATCCCAAGCTTAATTCGTCCAGACCATGAAATCGTCCGAAGCCGGCAGCCCTGAAAACTGGCTTGCATACGCTTTTCTATCCCAGCAATATATGCCCAAAATGTATCCCAATTTGTTAATGATGATTTCTGCTTTATTTTACTTTTTGTTTGGTGAGGGAGGGCCGGGGTGTTGGAAAAAAACGAAGATGGCAATTAAGAAGCTCAAGTTCTGCATCATAAGATTTGATTACCACTTTCAATATAATGCTACCATTCTACATTTTAAGTTCTTTGATCATGGAAGAAATTAACTCATTCCGAAGTATATTTCTAAAGAACATGATCATCTTCCAAGAAAGGAATTGGATACTTTCAAATACATAACAAACTGCAGGAAAAGGCCGGGACTTGATCAAATGAATTATGAAGTACCAAAAAAGAAAAAGAAAAAAAAGCCATCAATTAATTACAAAAGTTCCATGAACTTAGTGGGAAAACTAGGGATGCAGATAGAGAAGTTGAAGAAAGTGATGAGCCCGAATGAATCAGCTCCATGACAAGGGCTCTAAAACTTGGTTTGGCCCATTCTAGAAGTGCTAGTAGCATTATAGGAAGTTGTAGGCCAAAATGCAGGCGTATTTACTGGAGGAGAAAAATACATTGGCACCGGCATCTTTGAAGGGAGAACGGGGAGCGATGCTTCGAAGTTAAGGACATTAATTGCTTGCCTTATCGAAGGGCGAAGATTGCAATCTGGATGAGCACACCAAAGCCCTACAGTCATCAATCGTTTCATTTGTTGCTCATCAAAATCTGCAGATAGTCTTGGATCAGCTGCTTCAAGAAGCTTTCCTACTCCATAGAGGCCCCAAACCCACTCCACCAATCTGATCTGATTTTCTTTAGCCTTGGGTTCCACCGATCTTCTGCCACAGCAAATTTCTAACACAACAACCCCAAAACTGTAGACATCGGATTCCTTGCTGGCCTTGCTGGTCATGAAACATTCAGGAGCCATGTACCCCATGGTCCCAGCTAAAACTGTGGTTTGTGACCCTTTCCCATGATCAACAAACCTAGCCAGTCCAAAATCTCCGAGCTTAGCATTGAAATCTGAATCCAACATCACATTACTCGATTTGATATCCCTATGTACCACACATTGTTCCCATTCTTCATGAAGGTAGAGCACTGCCAAAGCCAATCCAACAGCAATTTTGTACCTCATGGCCCATCTCAACAAGGTTTTTGCTTCAAACAAACAAGAATCCAAACTGTTGTTAGGCATGAATTCGTAAACCATTACGAGCTCTCCCTTTTTATGGCACCAGCCCATGAGCTGCACCAAGTTTCGATGCCTTAATCTACTGATGATCTTTACTTCAGATGCGTACTCCTTCATCCCTTGTTTAGACCTCCTTGATATCCTCTTAACAGCAATATAGGAGCTCCGTTCTCTTAAGAAACCTCTATAAACCCTACCAAACCCTCCCTCTCCAAGCTTCTCTCCCTCTGAAAAGTTACTTGTGGCAAGAGCTAATTCATCAAATGAAAACTTCCTAGGTCCAGTGCCCTTCTCAAATTCGTGGTCCATTGCCAGGTCAAAATCATTATCATCTTCAATTCCCCCTTCGTTCTTCTTCCTGCACAAGTAAAACACAGTCCCACCCAACCCAACCACCACAACAAATGCACAAACACCCAATCCCACCACTAGTCCTTTATTACTTTCATCTCCAATTTTTGGAAGATTGGGGGGTTCAGCTACTGTTTCCGGGGGATTGGGAATTTCAGCTCCTGTTTCTGGAGGATGCGGAAGAGTTTCTAGAGTTGAATTAAAACTCCACGAATGAATGCCGTGTATCTCAAAATACCTTCCCGTTGCAGCTGAGATGCCAACAGTTGCGAATTCTGGCAAGTATTTCCGTAAATCAACTATGTAATAAAGACTTTGTATGGAACTTGTATTACCCCTACCAGTCCTTAAAACAACACTCAGATTCTTGGTACCAGAGGTATACTTGATGGAAGCATGATTTGTTTGACCTTCCGGAATATTATTCAACCATGCGGCATTTTTGACAGATTTCATGGAGTTGATATTGATACCAACATGATCCTTTATTGGGTACCTTGGGTCCCAATCGTTTCGATAAGTATCGAATTCCACTGCAACAAAACGGTTTTTTCTAGTGTTCAACGCCTGGCTGGGACTTACAATACCAAGGCCGCTACCTCCTGTCATTTTTGAAGGCAACTGTGCGCGATTGGGAGCAAGGAAGAACGCGAGCCCATCACCATACCGATTGTTCTTCTGCGAATCAATGACAAAGGTGAAACTGGTAGTGAAATCAGTGAGATTTCCGGAGACCTTATCCCAGAGGTGCAATTGCTTCATATACGTGGCCCGACCCCAACTATAATTCATTGCAGCATTCTGAAGGTTTCTGGTTAGTTGGATGACTTGATCCGGAGAAACAAAAGCATCTTTCTCGAAGTATATTTGACCTTTGTTCCGATCAAAGCCGGTGAAGTTGAAGGATAACGAGGTTGCACAAGGGAATATTAGGAAGAAGGAAACGGAAATCATGAAAAGATGAAAGAAAAGAAGTTTCTGTGTTGGCAGTTGTGTAATCCCTGTGTTGGAAACAGCCATGGCCGGAAGGATGGTTGAGTTTGGGAGCTTGCTGCAGACTATATATATCATCCAAATGGCTTGTAGTGAAGGAGTCCTCCAAGGTTCTTATTCGGTCATTGCTTAGCTTTCAACAAAATAATTTTCTAACGAAATGGCCTACTGTATGCCTCCTCTTCATGACGTACACTTTGTTGTAATTTCAAATAAGGTTAAAAATAAAATAAATAGAAATCAATTTTTTATTAACTTCCAAAAAATTTTCTTATTACAATAAATATGGTTTTTTTACAATATTTTCATAACAGGACCTATCACTCAATAAAAAAAATTATTGGGTTCATTAGTTAAATCGGTAGTTGAATCGAAATTGAACCATTAAAATTATAAATATATAATTTATATATTATTAAAATTTTTAATAATATTTTATTTTTATATTTAATATGTCAAATTAAATGATAAAAATAAAAATAAATATATTTTTTAAAAACCTAATTTTTAACTTATTTATACTATAATGATTGAATTTAATCATTTTTCTGGACCTCCGTTTTCATACTTAACCTTCCCCATTCATTTAAAAAACAAAACCTAAAACCCTAAATTCTCCCGCCGCCCTTTTCCACCTTTCTCTCTTTTTCCTTTCAGTTCTTCACTTCTCCCTTTTCTTTTCTTTCTTACACTCGCTCTCACCCATCAGCCATCACCAGCCGCAACGCCGCTGCCCCTCTCCTCCCTCCCCTTTCCCCCTTTCTTTTCTCCTCCTCCTCTTCTCCTTTTTCTTTTCTTTTCTTTCTTCCCCCTCTCACGGTCTCACCATACCCGCGCCTACCCTGAGCATCACCCAACTCACCGCCGGCAGCAGCATGGTTCAGAGTTGCGATATTAGTCACTTACTCGGAGGTCCTGAGGCGTATCGGTCTCGGTGTATCGGTTTAATATCAGACGATATTATAAAAATATTATGTAAATCATCAGAAAATATATACAATTAAATAAACTTAAAAAATTAATAAAATAATATTGTATCATATTTAACATTATTTAAATAGTTATAAAAGTATATGTTCAAAGTTATTTATGATAATGGGGTGCATAAATAAAACAATGATTTTTTACCACCAAATAATTTGTGGTCAAAAGTATGTATTTAATAAATAAAAAAATTACCATGAAAAAGTAAAATCTTTGTGGCCAGACCGTTGGTGCAAGTCCGTTACTCATCATTTTCAATCATAGAACTAAACTTTGTTGTCATTTTTAAGCATAAAAATAGTTAGTGGCAAAATGATATTTTTAAGACACGAAAAAAATATTACTTTTAACACTGCAGTAGTTTATAGTAAAATATTGCTTTTAATCACAAATAGATTTAGTCATGACAAAAGTTGTTTCAACGGCACAAATGTTGCTTTTTACGTTTTATAGCAAAATGTTATTTTCACAAGTTTTGTGGCAGTTACTTTCAAACATGAAAAGAATTTTGCATATATATATATATATATATATATATATATCCAACTTGAAAATATATTTAATAAATAATAATTTATTTAATTCAAATATATTCAATATGTTCGGATACCCGTCTCATCCGTCCTGAATATGATGAGTTTGAAATTTAAATAAATAGGTTTGGGATGGATTTGAGATCCTTTTAAAAAAAATCCAAGACCAATTTGAGGCAGATTCAAGTATTGTTTATTCTATTCCACTTAGTCTCAATTATATATAAAATTTAATTTTATAATTTAGTTTAATTTATTTTTTATTTTTTTTTAAAATATATATATATATATATATATATATATATAATAAATACTTTTAAAATAAGTTATAAAAAATTATAATATTTTAATTATAATAAATACTTGAAAAAAAATTTTGTTTTTTTTGAACAAGTGTTGTAATTCATTATCTTATGTTGAATTGTAAAAGATAAAAGGTTAAAAAAATAATAATAATAATGGAGAACCCACCATAAACTAGTGGAGCATATTACCAAATATATTGAATCCAATTCAAATAATGGGTAATTAAAACATCAGGAGCCAATTCAAAAGAAGTATATAGCTTTTGGTAGTGGAGTAAGTTAATCGCTTCAAAACTTACCCAAATTAAGCCAAACCGACCCAATTCGTTCGGTTTTTAATTATAAAAATTTTGGTTCCATTAGAGTAATAGAAAACTCAATGAAATCATTTTGGTTTGATAACAAATCTCTCACATCCACGTGTGAAATGGCTCAACACTGCCGGTTCAGGTGTGTGTAAATATATATATACACACGACTTCGACATTGCGATGGTGGTCTCTAACTTCTAAGGTGTTATTGCATTGCTATGCGGTGATGCTGACGTATAGAGACTAAAGATGAAAGCAATTGGTGCATATATATCTTCTAATCTAATCCAGGCTACACAACCTTTGATTGCAGATTTTGTTTTTCTTTTATTGGAAAAATCAGATGGAAATATGAGAATTATATTTCATTTGAATCAAAAAAGGCTTTGGGCTTGAAATAAAAATAAGCTTTGAGATTACCATAGTATGCTATTGTATAAACATCCCTTAATCTAAACCTAAATTGATAGACATTTGGGCTCAAAATAAAATAAATTCATTTTAAAATTCAATTGGGCTTTAGGCCCCAAAATAAGTTTTGCTTGTGGGCCAAAACTTGTTTTAGAAAAGCTAAACCAAATTGATCTTAAATTATTTGGTATTGTAATTTTCCAATTAAGATATGGTTGATTCAAATTTTTGGTGATTCAATTCATTTTTTTTTCCAAAATCAACCAAACCTACCTTGTTTAGTATAAGATCCAAGATCATAATTATGATTAGAATGGTGTGAAACTCTAGGCCATAAAAAAGAAAATTAAGAGAAGTTAAAGGAAGTCTATCAAGCAATCAAAATCAAATAAGCAAACTACCAAGTAGTGTGTGTGGGAAATAAATATAATTCATAACTCCTATCAAATCATCGTAAAACTAAATGGATGTGAGTCACGCATATAATGGATATCTACCAATCATCAATAATAAACTATCTCTCCCTTTTTGTTGCAAAAATGACAAAGATGAATAAGATAAAGGAAGAAACGCTTGGAAGAGAGAGGAACATGTACACAAAATGATACTCATATGCAATCAAGGGTCTCAGATACATAAGTTATATAAATACTAGTACATCCAGACCAAAACATAGGATATATATAAAAGAAAAAAAAATGAAAAGAAATGCTAAGCTAAGTTAGTTTCAATAACAAAGTTTAATCCACATAACAAATCGAATGCAACTAAAACTCAAGATCAAATGGAGGAAATGAAGAAAATGATCATTGGAAGGAAATTTATAGCCTATGTTTGGTGAGAGCACTCTTGAAGCTAGATTAGTGCTTAAGCCCTTTGAGAATTGGAAGAGTATCAAATAGTACTTTGAGCATTCTAAGAAGCACTTAAGAGCTTGATAAACCTTATGAAGCAACAAAAATAAACTGAGTGCTCCATTGAGTATCTGAAATGTCCTCTTTATCGTAAATAACCTAAGAATTCAACCACCCCTTATCCCAAAAAGGACTTGCAAAGGCATTAGAGATCAATAATAACAACCTAGGGCTTTAAAAACTTATAGAAAGACGTAGAAAAATAGTAGAGACCAAACAACAAGAACCTAAGGTTTTAAAAAAATCATAGAAATTTAATTTATTTGCATGAATGAATATATAAATCAAGTAATTAGTCATACAATTAACATCCCAAATTTCAAGAAAGAATCAACATTGTCTAGATAAGGACCATTAATGAAAAAATAGGACTATAAAATATTTTCAATATCAAACAAAGTATACTAGGACTAAAATTAACCAAAGCATTGATTATCAAAGATATCAACTTAGAGCAAGTCTAACTTAAATATTTCAATTTTGATTTTTGGAACATCACTAAACCATGTCAAATTCTAATTTATTCAATATCCATTTGATTTGAAAATAGTTCACTAGATTTTTGTCTAACACAATAAGTGTTGATCGAAATACAATGCAACTTTATCTTCTTTTTTTCTCATTTTATTTTTATTTTGAGTCGTGGAGGCTTTTGAACCATATATCAACCATGGTTGCCTATTTCCCCTTCGCGTTATTTCCAAATTTTTCAATAGATACTTGGAAATAAAATATTCAAATTATATCTATCAAGATTGCTAAATTTCACTTTAAGAAACAAGTCAAAACAATGTCAAACATGATATGGGAATTTAAGTTGAATAAGAATAATGTTCATGACTTTCTAAAGATCAAAATCTATAATATCAATTAAACTGAAGAAGATTCTCTATCAATCGCTTAGGAAGATTTTAAAATTTCTTGACATATAAAGTCTTATTTAATGAGATTCTAGGGATAGTTGTCAAATCTTGCAGATCTAGTATATAAAAAACATAGTAGGAAATTGATATATTTAAGTAGATGCTAAAGAAATAAGTTACCACGACAATTATGGAGCCCTAAGGTTGATTAGGGATGGACTTAGGACCCTAAAAATTGTCCCACTCTAAAGTAATGATCCTTAGGACTACACCACAAAATTTAAGGTGAACTTCCCCTAAAAAATAGGTCTTCTCCTAAGTACCTTAAAACACACTAAACTGGAAGTCCTATGAGTAGAGATGATTCTAATTACATACCATAGCATTGAGACCAAGAATAAAGTGACATGAAGAGGTCTTAGACTATAGAACAAAGTGTGCTAAGCAAATGTGGAGGCTCCTAAAGATTTTCTAGGATCTAGACCCCTATGAGAATATAAAGACGCAAATCCAATCCTTCTGAGATTGCTAAGCAAATTACATATCTAAATATGATCGCGTCCATCATAGCAGAATATGTTTCCTTGTAGCCAATATCAGGTCTCTACAAGAAACCATGAGCTATGAGCCATACTTTATATCATGTGATTTCATTTTTTTTCATTACACCTACTTATAAATACTCATTTATATCTAACAAGTTTGACAATTTCAGGCGTCGGGACTAGAGGTCCAAATACTTCTCATTTTCTAATGAGTCTAATTTTTTGGGGATGTATTCTTTCCATGTTGGCCAATCCTTTCTATGTCAACATTCATCCATAGTTTCTAGTTTGGGATCCTCATCATTTCTTATGATGTCAATAGCCACTTGGAAAGAAAATATATTGTCAATGACAAGAGTATTTCAATCTCATTTTTCTCCATATATAAGTAGATAATTGATATCTCATTATTATCAAGAACTTGTACCTTTTCAAGAGCTAATTATAAAGTATATGCCTCTCCTAAGGCTACTTGTTTAAACTATGCCTCTTCAAGGGCTGCTTGAGACTGATCATTCATTTTAATAACCCATTTTATATGCAACTTCTTCAAAAGTGTCATCTTACGTATATCTTTTCTTGTGTTTTCCTCTTTTAGGGAATGTCTTTGCCTTTTTAGGGTCTATCATCCTTTAAGAGTGCCTTAGACTCATTACTTAATTGTCCTTTAGGGACATCAATTCATATTGGAATATTCTCGGTTAGTGAAAATGATTTTGTCACTTTCCTTACATCAATGAAAGCATTTGGTAGTTGATTTGTAAGTCCTTGCAAATGAATAGTCTTTTGAACTTCTAGTTCACATTGATTAGTACGAGGATCAAGATGAGTCAAAGTCAAAGCATTTCAAATAATTTCATGTCATTCTTTTGGAACTGACCCTTCTCCCCCTAACGGCAGGAAAATTGTCTTATTAAAAGGATAATTTGCATAATATGTCATTACACATTTCAAGTGTATAGGTAGACTAGTCACTAGATAAAAACTTCTAATTTTATAATGTACATCCATATGACTTTATAAAGAATTAATGCATTATCTTTTACCTCGAGGGACCAAGTTGGTCTTATAAGATTCTTCTAAATTATCATAGTATAAAGTGTCATTCACATGAAATCAAATACTATTACTAGTACCGTAATATAAGCTCTTTTGGAGCCTTTAATCAAGTTTCTATCACTTAATATAATATTAACATTATTTGTCATCAATGTTGTGCAATTAATGAGATAAGAGTTTCATTAACATAACAAGTCATAAAACATGTCACAAAGACTTCACCCTTATGGAGTTGAAGAAATATTATTATAGAAGAAGAGTTAAAATCAACAGAAAAATACTAGTAATCGATGATGACTTACCTTAATAAGTTGTGTAAAAGCAACAAAAATATATATAATATCACAAAAAGAAATATAGAAAAAATAATTTGAAGTTATATATTTCTTAAATATCTCTCACATTTGATTTTATAAGTGTGGAGCAATATATACATGAAATAACTAAGAAGTGTTTCAATAATCAAACTAATTATAGTGATACATCAGTAGTTGTATTCAAATATTATTATTATGATCATCTAAATCAATGTGCAAAAATTAATTTATAGATCAAATTTTCAAGAGAACATATCATGATTTAAAGCATCTTGTAATTTTTTCATGTCTCAAAACTTTAATTGAAACATTACAAATCCATCTAAATATATATATATATATATATATATATATATATATATATATATAAAGATATAACATAATATATTAAAAATAATAGTTGAATCTATTGTAATTTCAAAATTATTCTTGGATAATGAAATTATTGCATTCATAAACCATATGTGACAACATGCAATAATATATATTATTTTATATAACTCAAAAATTTTCAATCATAAAAACATGTCTTAAAGAAATTTGACATGCAAAATCAAATTATTAATCATATGACCAAGTCATATTGTGGACCCCACATTTTGGCTCATGCGCTTCCACTCAATGGTGAATTTACTTTTTATTTGAAAAATGATTTATCTTTTAGAAAATGACTCGGAGTCACCACTTATTTATTATTTTTTTTAAAGGGTAAACAAAATAAGAAAGAAAACCTGAAGTGTAACTCTTTATTTGCAAAAGATGGTCTGTAAAAACCAAATCAGGATTCGGGGGTCAAGTTACTTATTGGGAAGGTACAATAAAGACCGTAGCACCCCTCTAAATCCCTAAAAAAAATGGGGTCTCTACAAATGAGATGAAGCAAGTATGACAATTGATTGATCAAATATAGATACCGAATGAATATCAATCAAAACAAAATAATCGAATGAACAAGTGAAGCAAAGAGTGTACATGAGTGATAAGCTAATTTGCTTTGTGTCAATAAAGGTTAGTAATCAAAGACAAAATAATCACATGCATGCCATAGAGTGGAATAAACCAATCATGTATAGCAATTACTCAATCAAACAATCAATCATAAAATCACATATGTTGGGGCCCACCAAAGCTTAATTTATTTTTACATGAATTAATCCCATGAATTTCCATTATTTGGAATTACAGGATTAAATTCATGCTTATTTTAAAACATTTTAAAAATTATGGAAGGAGTGAAAACGGCTTGCTGAAGAGAAAATGGCAACCAATTTTATTGAAAATGGAATTTTTAGAACCTAAACACTAAAGAGGAATGGGAAATGGTGAATTAACCTATTTGAAAACAAAATTTTTGAAATTTGTTTTTTTTGAAGGCATGCATGCAGGTATGGGCTGTGAAAATGGGCCTAGGGAAGGTGGTCATGCAAACCAAAATTATGCAAGTGGGCCCAGAATGCAAGTGAGAATTGCCTTGTAGGTATTGCTGAGACTAGCCTGAAGGAAACAAGGAATTTCCAGCATGCTTAATCCTTCCACCGCGGTCAAAAACCTTCTCAATATTTTCCATCATTACTCCATTGACTTCAGAAAACCAAGCCCTTCTTTTTGGCAAGTTTGTTGATCCCTTCAAGATGACCTACACAGTACTTCAGGATGATCTACACAGTACTGCATATGGTCCTTCAGTTTGGGATCAGACCCTTTATTCAGGTCAAGAATAACGGCAACTGCAACTTTCTCACCACCACATCTCTTGTTGAAGTCATCTTCAACTCGGTCAACGGTGAACTCGGTATACTCGTCAAGGATCCCCGTGCCACGGACCACATAGCTATAGGTCAGAGACTGTTGACCCACCATCTCCCACTTCTTTTTCAGTGCAGAATACATTATTCCATTCACACCCCCCCCCCCACTGGATTCACCCCTGAAGTTTTCACAGCTCGACATCCTGTATGGGAACCTCACTAACACATCATGTTCAGTATTCTTACTCATCATGACAACGCGACAAGAATGGAGTTGAGATGGCGAATCAGAAGGCGGCTTTGAGTGACAGATTTCATAGAAAGAACCCACTTCCTTCATTTCCTCATTAGATGAAATCTTGGATAGTTGTTCATTAGTTTTGGCTCTCGTCTTCACCTAGACTGCATGCATTTCCTGTCTTTTTGTCGATTCTGTATGGAATGGCTATGAACTGGCTCGCGCCTATGAATATTCCTCAACCTTATCAAACGTTAGACCTTGATGACAAAGAAGCGTTGTAGCCAGATAGAATATTTCTTGTCCACACTGTTTTGTTGTTTTCTGTCAGGTCCTGGAACAGATTTGAAGAGGCGTTCAGTGAAGGAGGAAGAAACCATATGCTTTCGGGCCACCCGATGGAGCTGCTACAGTTGTTATCATGGATGACATTACTCTTAATTTCTTTTGGCTGCGGAGGCCAGAATACCTGGCTTTCACTGCTTTGGACTTCCATCACACCAACTAATGGGATTAATTCATGAGAGGGGCATGATTCAGCATACTAAAAAGGAAAGGAATTGAACTGGAAGTATTTTTAGCAACTGGACGATTAAAAAATCTAGGCCTCTTGATCTTTGCTGGAGGTTGAGTAAGGTTTGATGAAGCGGAAGCTACAAAAAACTCTATATCTCATGGAGAAGTCCCCTCTGGTGTTTGAATTGCTACAGGTTCATCACATCGAATCTTCAATGAATGCCATTTAAAATTTGGTTACTATGGTGCCTGTGAAGTGCCTTGGATCATCACCTTGAACTAAATGATTATGGACCTCATTACCTGAAGGCAACACAGAATGTGGAACGCAAATGAGGAGAATGGTGGTGAGTTGATGAACATCAAGGATGATTGAGTGGCGGGTTTGCCTTGAGATGTTGGACCTGGAAAAGATTGGCTTGAGATATGGGTTTAACAGAGGAAAGCCTTTGGCGAAAGGCTTCTGAATGACCACGCATGCATGGGTCACTTGTGTCAAGATTAGATGAAAAATAAACAGGTGGGATCAGTGGGGAATCTAGTGAGAGAAATGGGTGAGTGGGCATCTAAAGCACAGTGATATGGGTATGGTGGCAGAGGGTGATAAATGGAGGGACGGGTATGGTCATGTGTATGGTGAAACATGAAGTTGGAGAAATAATGAGATGAGAGTAGCCATGTGTAAGACTTCACATACATGGGAAATGAAAGGAAATGTGCCAAAAATGAGTAGTAATGAAAGAAATGGGTATGATGGGTTGGCTTGATGGATGGGTTTCATGGATAGGCAAGGTGAAAGAATTGAAGGTGGCCATGCACATAAAGTCCCATGTGTGTGGAAACAATGAAAATGAGCTGGTGGAGGATGAACAACATGATGAGATAGGCTAAGCAAGCAAAGGGTGATTGGGGTGGAGCAATCTTAGGGTAAGTGCAAGGGAAACCCGAGAACAGTTGAATTTTAGAGGTTCTAGAAGTGTTTTGGTGGAAATGGTGAAAAGAAAGGTTTGGTGGAAATGGTGAAAGGAATGGGTTTAATGGTGTGGTAACGGGTATATAGATTCTTGAGAGGGTGGGAGGTGGAAGTGGGTTATTGATGATGGGCATGGAGGAGTTATGACAGGATCATATGATGCATCAATCTCCGCATCCTCTTCTCGGATCGGGAATGGGAAACAATTAGTGACTTCAAGAACACTGCCAGCAAATATTCCCACACCTGAAACTGTATGAACTGATCTGCTGGAGGGATCATGCACCACTTCCACTGATATTTGACTTGTCATCTAAGCAAGAATGGTTAGATAAGACCATGTATGATGATTGCTCACTGATCCATTCCAGAAAAAGCAGGCTTTGTCTTATCAAAAGGAAGTTGTAGCTTACCTTTGTAAATAATTTGAAAGTGCACAAGTAGCATTCCTGAGCATATACAACCTTGCAAGCTAGTTCAACTGTGCTATCAAAGTAAGCAGGGCCCCATCGCTAAGAGCAAGACTACCCCACCTGAAGTCTTATGATGCCACCAACAAGCTTGTTGTCCTTTTGAAATCCAGAGCGGATCTCTTCAAGAATTAGACCAGGGGAAACAGTTATAGGATAGCACCAGGTTATCAGTTAATTTCAACTGTGATTTAGATTTTGGAATTGAAACCATAAGCGTGTTTGCTCTCAAATCCAGAGATGTTGTCTTCTTGCCATTGAAAAAGTCCAAAGGGGTCTCTCTAACCAATTGGTCTCCAAGTCCTCTCTTGAAACAGAATTATTTTCTGCGAAAACCACCATCCAGGCAACCATTGAGTATTATGTCAGAATTTCATCACAAGAGAACTCCTTGGTAGCACCATTAGTAGTCTCAGTAGTCAAGCTCACTGAATCAACTCCTTCATTAGCTTATTCAAGTGATCAATAGCAGCAAGGAATTCCCCATATTCTATTGTTCCACTATTATCAATGTCAGCTGCATCCAATGTTGTGTCATCCTTGAGAATCTTTCCAAATGCAATCATGGTAACGTAGTTCATACAGTGTCAACTGATCCAACTTGCACAGCCTTGGCCGAAGACACTTTTGAATGGACTCCAGCATAGGGCACAGTTCCAGAGGATACAACTGAAGCAGCTCTAGTGGTGGTTGGAGAGGGACTCATTCTAATCTTTCAGCTACTTGACCAACATTTGTGTACTCGGGAAAGCAAACGGATGAGGTGTTAACAACCTCACATTTTCCACACTGTGCATACATATCTACCAGTGCATTCTCCACGAACAAGCCCAAGACCATCCCTCTGACCGATAATCAATCAATCCACATCCTAGATCGAGTGCATCAAAAAAAGAAAAACGAGAAAGAACAGAGACTAGAATAGAGGAGAACCAGGAAAAGCAAGCAAACAATATATGAATCAAGAGAAGCCACATCTAATGCTCTTTCAATGGGCTTAGACTGGTGAGAAGAGTACTAGCAAATTCAAACAAGAAAATGGCAACCAATATCTTCACATAAAGAAAAATGAAACAGAGCTTCACTGGGTTCAAACAAATACTAAAAAGAATAGTGAATGAAACAATCAATGAGCACATGAACAAGCCAGAAATCGACAAAACTCATGTAAAGCTCCTATTATCCATAACCAAACAAACAAACGAAACCCCAAACAACAAGAGGAGAAAATGAAATAATAGTGATAATGAAGATGAACAAGAGATACACAGTAAACTTACCTGAGAGCTCCTTCACAGTTCTTGCCTAGCCAGAGAATCCCTCTTCCCTAGAACAAAGCCTCACTCCAAAAATCCTCTCTCCGTGAGTTTTTCTTCCTATGCAAAACCTCTCCCCCCAACCTTTACCTCTCTCGCTATATCTCTAACAAAAACTCCCTCAGCTCCTTCTTTCCTTTCCCCCTCAAAACTTTCTTTTCCCTCTCTCTATAACCAGCCTAGAAAAAAAAAATCTTCCTGTCCCCCAAGCTACCGAATGCACTCACCTGGATATCCGTTTGCCCAAGCTTCCTACCACCGTCTTGCCCTCTAAGCAAGCTAAAAAAAAAAATTCTCCCTTCTCGGTGTCTTGCCCCCCAAGCCAAAGAACCTCCTCAACAAAATATGCTCCTCCACTCTTCCAACGACCTGTAGTTTTTTCTCAAAATATTCCCTAACATGTGTCAACCTCCCATTGCCTCTCTTAGCCACTACTTGATTCTCCAACAACCCCTCTTGAGGCAGCACATGGCCACCCAAAATCGTGACACCTGGCAAAAATGAGTTATAGAAAATGCAAGAAAAAAATGAGCCCCCAAATGGGGGTTTACACATATATTTCATATGTATCCAAAACAAATAAACAAAATTTTCAACACATAATTTAATTATAAATTCTCAACAAGCAAATCCAAATAAAAGATGCTATCTAGAATTTTCAAGATATAACTACATATGTTATCCAAAAATCTCAACTTTCTATATCAAAAGATTATTGTGTATTAAACAACTAGGATAAAAAAATTAAAAAAAAAATTCCAAAATGTCACCTCTAATACAAGAATATTAAGTATAAATATCATACTTTCATGCAATCCAAAATTCTACATCTATATGTAAATCTTTCTACTAATGACAACATAACTTCTAATAATAGGAATTCATAAAAACAATCAAACACTTACCTATTTATATAACTTGATATACAAAATATTAATCTTTTGATAACATATATAAATAGGGTTATGCTAGGGTACCGAAAAGTGCTTTTCGGTACCATACCCACTTTTTTAGGCTAATAGGGTAGAGACACATGGCATGTAAAATTTAAAAAACAAAACAAAACCACTTCTTCAGGTCACCCAACCAATTGCCATGGGAATTAATCTCATGTAACAGACATTGTTACATCTATTACATTAACCAATTATAAATTTGTTTAATGTAATTTTTTTGTTTGGGAATTTTTTTTTATGAAACAAAAAATAAAGAAAAACTTGAAAAAATAAATTACAGTTTATTTATTTTTGTACTATAAAGTGATTAAACCCCACATAAAAATTAAATTTAAAATAAACAAAAAAATATATAAATAATTTGGTGATATAATTTATAAATTAAGGAAAAGTAAATTTAATTTATTTTAACATCAAATAATTTGTTGACAAAATTTGACGAATATTTGAAGTGTGAAAAGCAATATAATTGGTTTCTGAAGTTAAAAAAATGGGAAAACTAGAAATAAAATTTATAAAATACATATTAAATTAGTTGTGTACTAATTATTAATTGAGAATATATGACTAAATTATTTCTTAGCTTTTCAAAAAAATTGGTTGAAATATTGAAAATACGAAAAAGGTATAATTATTAACAATATGGAAATCCAACCCCTCATTGATATTTTGGGTAAATTTCCATTTTGAATTTTTCGATCCATTTCACACCCTGAAAAATGTACTGAATTTTTTAGTATTTTTGGATTTGGATTTTTACGGAAATCATTTGACCACGTCCTAAGTGTAATGAACTTATTTAAACAATATTCAAGCCATATGAAGTCCCAAAAAATTTTAAAAACTTCAAGCAAGTGGAGAATTGTGAGGGTATGAAGAATGTGAGAATTCCTCACATTCTCCGTACCCTTATGAATTTTTTAATATTTATGGATTTAGATTTTTCCGAAAATCATTTGACCACCTCCTAAGTGTAATGAACCTATTTAAACTATATCCAAGTAATATGAAGTCCAAAAAAAATTTTAAAAACTTCAAACAAGTAAAGAATTGGGAGGGTATGAAGAATGTGAGGAATCCTCACATACTACGTACCCTTTTTAATTTTTTAGTATTTTTGAATTTGGACTTTTCCGAGTATCAATTGACAACCTCCTAAGTGTAACGAACCTATTTAAAGAACATCGAAGCCATATGATGTCCCTAAAAATTTTCAAAACTCCAAAGAAGTGGCTAATTGGTAGGATACGAAGAATGTGAGGATTCCTCACATTCTTCGTACCCTTGTGAATTTTTTAGTATTTTTGGATTCGGATTTTTCTGGATACCATTTGACCACCTCCTAAGTATAACGAACCTATTTAAACAACATACAAGCCATATGAAGTCCCAAAAAATTTTAAAAAGTGCAAAGGAGTGAAGAATTGGGAGGGTACGAAGAATGTGAGAATTCCTCACACTCTTCGTACCCTTCTGAATTTTTTAGTATTTTTGGATTTGGATTTTTCCGGAAATCATTTGACCACCTCCTCAGTGCAATAAACCTATTTAAACAACATGCAAACCATATAAAGTCCCAAAAAATTTTAAAAACTTCAAAAAAGTGGAGAATTAGGAGGGTACGAAGAATGTTAAGATTCCCCACATTCTTTGTACCCTTGTTAATTTTTTAGTATTTTTGGATTTGGATATTTTCGGATATCATTTGACCACCTTCTAAGTGTAACGAACCTATTTAAACAACATCCAAGCCATAGGATGTCCCAAAAAATTTTAAAAACTCTGAAGAAGTGGAGAATTGGTAGGGTACGAAGAATGTGAGGATTCCTCACATACTACGTACCCTTTTTAATTTTTTAGTATTTTTGAATTTAAACTTTTCCGAGTATCATTTGACCACCTCCTAAGTGTAACGAACCTATTTAAAGAACATCGAAGCCATATGATGTCTCAAAAAATTTTCAAAACTCCAAAGAAGTGGCTAATTGGTAGGGTACGAAGAATGTGAGGATTCCTCACATACTTCGTACCCTTGTGAATTTTTTAGTATTTTTGGATTTGGATTTTTCCGGATATCATTTGATCACCTTCTAAGTGTAACGAACCTATTTAAATAACATCCAAGCCATATGATTTCCCAAAAAACTTTAAAAAAAACTCCCAAGAAGTGGAGAATTGGTAGGGTACGAAGAATGTGAGAATTCCTCACATTCTTCATACCCTTGTTAATTTTTAGTATTTTTAGATTTGGATTTTGCCGAATATCATTTGACCACCTTCTAAGTGTAACGAACCTATTTAAACAACATCCAAGCCATACGATTTCCCAAAAAATTTTAAAAACTCCAAAGAAGTGGAGAATTGGTATGGTACGAAGAATGTGAAGATTCCTCACATTCTTCATACCCTTGTTAATTTTTATTATTTTTGGATTTGGATTTTTCCATAAATCATTTCACCACTTCCTAAGTGTAAAAAACCTATTTAAACAATATCCAAGCAATACGAAGTCCCAAAAAATTTTAAAAACTTCAAACAAGTGGAGAATTGGGAGGGTACGAAGAATGTGAGGATTCCTCACATTCTTCGTACCCTTGAGAATTTTTTAGTATTTTTGGATTGGATTTTTTCGGATATCATTTGACCCTTATTAAGTGTAACGAACCTATTTAAACAACATGCAAGCCATACGATGTCCTAAAAAATTTTAACAAGTGAAAAGAAGTGGAGAATTGGAACGGTATGAAGAATGTGAGGATTCCTCCAATACTTCATACACTTGTGAATTTTTTAGTATTTTTGAATTTTGATTTTTCCGGAAATCATTTCACCACCTCCTCAGTGTAATGAACCTATTCAAAAAATATGCAAGCTGTATGAAGTCCCAAATTTTTTTTGAAAAATTCAAACAAGTGGAGAATTGGGAAGGTACGAAGAATGTGAGGATTCCTCACATACTTCGTACCCTTGTGAATTTTTTAGAATTTTTGGACTTTGATTTTTCTTGAAATCATTTGACCACCTTCTAAGTGTAATGAACCTATTTAAACTATATCCAAGTAATATGAAGTCCAAAATTTTTTTTTACAAACTTTAAACAAGTGAAGAATGGGGAGGGTGAAGAATGTGAGGAATCCTCACATTCTTCGTACTCTTGTTAATTATTTAGTATTTATGGATTTGGATTTTTTCGGATATTATTTGACCACCTCCTAAGTGTAACGAACCTATTTAAACAACATCCAAGCCATATGAAGTCAAAAAATTTTTAAAATGTACAAAGAAGTGGAGAATTGGGAGGATACGAAGAATGTGAGGATTCCTCATACACTTCGTACCATTGTGAATTTTTTAGTATTTTTGGATTTGGATTTTCCCGAAAATCATTTGACCAGCTCCTAAGTGTAATGAACCTATCTAAACAATATCCAAGCCATATGAAGTCCAAAAAATTTAAAAACATCAAACAAGTGGAGAATTGGGAGGGTACGAAGAATGTGAGAATTCCTTACATTCTTTATACCCTTGTGAATTTTTTAGTATTTTTGGATTTGGATTTTTCCGGATATCATTTGACCACCTCCTTAGTGTATTGAACCTATTTAAACTATATCCAAGTAATATATGAAGTCCCAACAAATTTTTAAAAGGGCAAAGAAGTGGAGAATTGGGAGGGTATGAAGAATGTGAGGACTCCTCACATTCTTCGTACCCTTTTTAATTTTTTTGTATTTTTGAATTTGGATTTTTCCGGAAATCATTTTAGCACCTCCTAAGTGTAAAGAACCTATTTAAACAACATCCAAGCCATATGATGTCCCAAAAAATTTTAAAAACTCTAAAGAAGTGGAGACTTGGGATGGTATGAAGATTGTGAGTATTCCTCACATACTTCTTACCCTTGTTAATTTTTTAGTATTTTTGGATTTGGATTTTTTTAGATGTCATTCCACCACCTTCTAAGTATAACGAATCTATTTAAACAACATCCAAGCCATATGAAGTCCCAAAAAATTTTAAAAAGTGAAAAAAAGTGGAGAATTAGGAGGGTACGAAGAATGTGAGGATTCCTCACACACTTCGTACCCTTGTGAATTTTTTAGCATTTTTGGATTTGGATTCTTCCGGATATCATTTGACTACATCCTAAGTGTATTGAACCTATTTAAACAATATCCAAGCCATATGAAGTCCCAAAAAATTTTAAAAACTTCAAACAAGTGGAGAATTAGGAGGGTACAAGGAATGTGGACGATTCCTCACACTCTTCGTACCCTTGTTAATTTTTTTGTATTTTTGAATTTGGATTTTTTTTGAAATCATTTGACCACCTCCTAAGTGTAACGAACCTATTTAAACAACATCCAAGCCATCTCATGTCCTAAAAAATTTTAAAAACTCCAAAGAAGTGGAGAATTGGGAGAGTACGAAGATTGTGAGGATTCCTCACATACTTCGTACCCTTGTGAATTTTTTAGTATTTTTGGATTTAGATTTTTCCGGATATCATTTGACCACCTCCTAAGTGTAACGAACCTATTTAAACAACATCCAAGCCATATGATGTGCCAAAATTTTTTCAAAACTCCAAAGAAGTGGAGAATTGGTAGGGTACGAAAAATGTGAGGATTCCTCACATTCTTCCTACTCTTGTTAATTTTTTAGTATTTTTGGATTTCGATTTTTCCGAATATCATTTGACCACCTTCTAAGTGTAACGAACCTATTTAAACAACTTCCAAGCCATATGATTTCCTATGATATTTTAAAAAATTCAAAAAAGTGGAGAATTGGTATGGTACGAAGAATGTGAAGATTCCTTACATTCTTTGTATCCATGTTAAATTTTTAGTATTTCTGGATTTGGATTTTTTCGTAAATCATTTGACCACCTTTTAAGTGTAATGGACCTATTTAAACAATATCCCAACCATATCAAGTGCCAAAAAATTTTAAAAACTTCAAACAAGTGGAGAATTGGAGGGTATGAAGAATGTGAGGATTCCTCACACTCTTCGTACCCTTGTTAACTTTTTTGCATTTTTGAATTCGGATTTTTTCGGAAATCATTTGACCACCTCCTAGGTGTAGTGAACCTATTTAAACAACATCCAATCCATATGCAGTCCCAACAAATTTTAAAAACTTCAAAATAGTGGAGAATTGGGAGGGTACGAAGAATGTGAGGATTCCTTACATTTTTCGTAAACTTGTGAATTTTTTAGTATTTCTGAATTTCGATTTTTCTGGTTATCATTTTCCCACCTCCTTAGTGTAATGAACCTATTTAAACTATATCCAAGTAATATATGAACTCCCAACAAATTTTAAAAAGTGCAAAGAAGTGGAGAATTGGGAGGGTACAAAGAATGTGAGGAATCCTCACATTCTTCGTACCCTTTTTAATTTTCTAGTATTTTTGAATTTGGACTTTTCCAAGTATCATTTGACCACCTCCTAATTGTAATGAACCTATTTAAACAATATCCAAGCCATATGAAGTCCCAAAAAATTTTAAAACCTTCAAACAAGTGGAGAATTGCGAGGATACGAAGAATGTGAGGATTCCTCACACTCTTCGTACCCTTGTTAATTTTTTTGTATTTTTGAATTTGGATTTTTCCGGAAATCATTTGACCACCTCCTAAGTGTAACAAACCTATTTAAACAACATCGAAGCAATATGATGTCCTAAAAAATTTTAAAAACTCCAAAGAAGTGGAGAATTGGGAGGGTACGGAGATTGTGAGGATTTCTCACATACTTCGTACCCTTGTGAATTTTTTAGTATTTTTGGATTTGAATTTTTCCGGATATCATTTGACCATAATCTAAGTGTAACGAACCTATTTAAACAAAATCCAAGCTATATGAAGTCCCAAAAAATTTTAAAAAGTGCAAAGAAGTCGAGAATTGGGAGGGTACGAAGAATGTGAGGATTCCTCACACTCTCTGTACGCTTGTTAATTTTTTTTATTTTTTAATTTGGATTTTTTTGGAAATCATTTTAGCACCTCCTAAGTGTAACGAACCTATTTAAATAACATCCAAGCCATAGGATGTCCAAAAAAATTTTAAAAACTCTAAAGAAGTGGAGAATTGGGAGGGTACGAAGAATGTGACGATTCCTCACGTACTTCGTACCCTTTTGAATTTTTTAATATTTTTGGATTTGGATTTTTTCGGATATCGTTTCACTACCTCCTCAGTGTAACGAACATATTTAAACAACATCCAAGCCATATAATGTCCCAAAAAATTTTAAAAACTCCAAAGAAGTGAAAAATTGGTAGGATACGAAGAATGTGAGGATTCCTTACATTCTTCGTACCCCAGTTAATTTTTTAGTATTTTTGGATTCGGATTTTTCTGGATATCATTTCACCACCTCCTAAGAGTAATGAACCTATTTAAACAACATCCAAGCCATATGATTTCCCAAAAATTTTAAAAAACTCCAAAGAAGTGTTGAATTGGTAGGGTACGAAGAATGTGAGGATTCCTCACATACTTCGTACCCTTGTTAATTTTTTAGTATTTTGGGATTTGGATTTTTGTGGATATCATCTGACCACCTTCTAAGTGTAATGAACCAGTTTAAATAACATCCAACCATATGATGTCCCAAAAAGTTTTAAAAATTGCAAAGAAGTGGAAAATTTGGAGGGTACAAAAATGTGAAGATTCCTCACATACTTCGTACCCTTGTGAATTTTTTAATATTTTTTTATTTGGATTTTTCCGGATATCATTTAACCATCACCTAAGTGTAATGAACCTATTTAAACAATATCCAAGCTATATGAAGTCCAAAAAATTTTAAAAACTTTAAACAAGTGGAGAATTGGGAGGCTACAAAGAATGTGAGAATTCCTTACATTCTTCGTACCCTTGTGGATATTTTAGTATATTTGGATTTGGATTTTTCCGGATTTCATTTGACCACCTCCTAAGTGTAATGAACATATTTAAACTATATCCAAGTAATATATGAAGTCCCAATAAATTTTAAAAAGTGTAAAGAAGTGGAGAATTGGGAGGGTACAAAGAATGTGAGGATTCCTCACATTCTTCGTACCTTTTTTAATTTCTTAGTATTTTTGAATTTGGACTTTTCCGGATATCATTTGACAACCTCCTAAGTGTAAAGAACCTATTTAAACAACATCCAAGCCATATGAAGTCCCAAAAAATTTTAAAAAGTGCAAAGAAGTGGAGAATTGGGAGGATACGAAGAATGTGAGGTTTCCTCACACTCTTCGTACCCTTGTTAATTTTTTTGTATTTTTGAATTTGGAGTTTTTCGGAAATCATTTTAGCACCTCCTAAGTGTAACGAACCTATTTAAACAACATCCAAGCCATATGATTTCCCAAAAAATTTTAAAAACTCTAAAGAAGTGGAGAATTGGGAGGGTACGAAGATTGTGAGGATTCCTCACATACTTCATACCCTTGTTAATTTTGTAGTATTTATGGATTTGGATTTTTTCGAATGTCATTTCACCACCTTCTCAGTGTAACGAACCTATTTAAACAACATCCAAGCCATATGAAGTCCCCAAAAATTTTAAAAAGTGAAAAGAAGTGGAGAATTGGGATGGTACGAAGAATGTGAGAATTCCTTACATTCTTTATACCCTTGTGAATTTTTTAGTATTTTTGGATTTGGATTTTTTTGGATATCATTTGACCACCTACTTAGTGTAATAAACCTATTTAAACGATATCCAAGTAATATATGATGTCCCAACAAATTTTAAAAAGTGCAAAGAAGTGGAGAATTGAGAGGGTACGAAGAACGTGAGGATTTCTCACATTCTTCATACCCTTTTTAATTTTTTAGTATTTTTGAATTTGGACTTTTCCAGATATCATTTGACAACCTCCTAAGTGTAACGAACCTATTTAAACAACATCCAAGCCATATGAAGTCCCAAAAAATTTTAAAAAGTGCAAAGAAGTGGAGAATTAGGAGTATACGAAGAATGTGAGTACTCCTCACACTCTTCGTACCCTTGTTAATTTTTTGTATTTTTGAATTTGGATTTTTCCGGAAATCATTTTAGCACCTCCTAAGTGTAACGAACCTATTTAAATAACATCCAAGCCATATGATGTCCCAAAAAATTTTAAAAACTCTAAAGAAGTGGAGAATTGGGAAGGTACGAAGATTGTGAGGATTCCTCACATACTTCCTACCCTTGATAATTTTTTAGTATTTTTGGATTTGGATTTTTTCAGATGTCGTTTCACCACCTTCTAAGTATAAAAAATGTATTTAAACAACATCCAAGCCATATGAAGTCCCAAAAAATTTTAAAAAGTGAAAAGAAATGGAGAATTGGGAGGGTACGAAGAATGTGAGGATTCCTCACATACTTCGTACCCTTGTGAATTTTTTAGTATTTTTGGATTTGGATTTTTCCGGATATCATTTCACCACCTCCAAAGTATAATGAACCTATTTAAACAATATCCAAGCCATATGAAGTACAAAATTTTAAAAACTTCAAACAAGCGGAGAATTAGGAGGGTACAAAGAATGTGAGAATCCCTTACATTCTTCGTACCCTTGTGAATTTTTTAGTATTTTTGAATTTAGATTTTTCCGGATATCATTTTACCACCTCCTTAGTGTAATGAACCTATTTAAACTATATCCAAGTAATATATGAAGTCCCAACAAATTTAAAAAGTGCAACGAAGTGGAGAATTGGGAGGGTACGAAGAATGTGAGGATTTCTCACATTCTTCGCACCCTTTTTAATTTTTTAGTATTTTTGAATTTGGACTTTTCCGGATATCATTTGACTGCCTTCTAAGTGTAATGAACATATTTAAACAATATCTAAGCCATATGAAGTCCCAAAAAATTTTAAAACTTCAAACAAGTGGAGAATTGGGAAAGTACAAAGAATGTGAGGATTCCTCACACTCTTCGTACCCTTGTTAATTTTCTTGTATTTTTGAATTTGGATTTTTCCAAAAATCATTTGACCACCTCAAAAGTGTAACGAACCTATTTAAACAGCATTCAAGCCATATCATGTCCTAAAAAATTTTAAACACTCCAAAGAGGTGGAGAATTGTGAGGGAACGAAGATTGTGAGGATTCCTCACATACTTCGAACCCTTGTTAATTTTTTAGTATTTTTTTATTTGGATTTTTCCGGATATCATTTGACCACCTCCTAAGTGTAACGAACCTATTTAAAAAACATCCAAGCCATATGATGTCCCAAAAAATTTTCAAAACTCCAAAGAAGTGGCTAATTGGTAGGGTACGAAGAATGTGAGGAATCCTCACATTCTTCGTACCCTTGTTAATTTTTTAGGATTTTTGGATTTCAATTTTTCTGGATATCAGTTGACTACCTTCTAAGTGTAACGAACCTATTTAAAAAACATCCAAGTCATATGATTTCCCAAGAAATTTTAAAAACTCCAAAGAAGTGGAAAATTGCTATGGTACGAAGAATGTGAAGATTCCTCACATTCTTCGTACCCTTTTTAATTTTTTAGTATTTTTGAATTTGGACTTTTCCAGGTATCATTTGACCACCTCCTAAGTGTAATGAACCTATTTAAACAATATCCAAGCTATATGAAGTCCCAAAAATTTTTAAAAACTCTAAAGAAGTGTTGAATTGGTAGTGTACGAAGAATATGAGGATTCCTCACATACTTCGTACCCTTGTGAATTTTTTAGTATTTTATGATTTGGATTTTTTCTGATATCATTTGACCACCTTCTAAGTGTAACGAACCTATTTAAACAATATCCAACCCATAAGATTTCCCAAAAAATTTTAAAAACTCAAAAGAAGTGGAGAATTGGTAGGGTACGAAGAATGTGAGGATTCCTCACCTACTTCGTACCCTTGTGAATTTTTTAGTATTTTTGGATTTAGATTTTCCAGATATCATTTCACCACCAACTAAGTGTAATGAACCTATTTAAACAATATCCAAGCTATACGAAGTCCAAAAAATTTTAAAAACTTCGAACAAGTGGAGAATTGGGGGGCTACAAAGAATGTGAAATTCCTTACATTCTTCCTACCCTTGTGAATATTTTAGTATTTTTGGATTTGGATTTTTCCGGATATCATTTGACCACCTCCTCAGTGTAATGAACCTATTTAAACTATATCCAAGTAATATATGAAGTCCCAACAAATTTAAAAAAATGCAAAGAAGTGGATAATTAGGAGGGTACAAAGAATGTGAGGATTCCTCACATTCTTCGTACCATTTTTAATTTTTTAGTATATTTGAATTTGGATTTTTCTGGCTATCATTTGCCCACCTCCAAAGTGTAATGAACCTATTTAAACAATATCCAAGCCATATGAAGTCCCAAAAAATTTTAAAATCTTCAAACAAGTGGAGAATTGGGAGCGTACGAAGAATGTGAGGATTCCTCACACTCTTCGTACCCTTGTTAATTTTTTGTATTTTTGAATTTGGATTTTTTCAGAAATCATTTGACCACCTCCTAAGTGTAACGAACCTATTTAAACAACATCTAAGCCATATGATGTCCTAAAAAATTTAAGAACTCCAAAGAAGTGGAGAATTGGGAGGGTACGAAGATTGTGAGGATTCCTCACATACTTAGTACCCTTGTGAATCTTTTAGTATTTTTGGATTTAGATTTTTCCCGATATCACTTGACCACGATCTAAGTGTAATGAACCTATTTAAACAACATCCAAGCTATATGAAGTCCCAAAAAATTTTAAAAAGTGCAAAGAAGTCGAGAATTGGGAGGGTACGAAGAATGTGAGGATTCCTCACACTCTTTGTACGCTTGTTAATTTTTTTGTATTTTTGAATTTGGATTTTTTCGGAAATCATTTTAGCACCTCTAAGTTTAACGAACCTATTTAAATAACATCCAAGCCATAGGATGTCCCAAAAAAATTTTAAAACTCTAAAGAAGTGGAGAATTGGGAGGGTACGAAGAATGTGACGATTCCTCACTTACTTCGTACCCTTGTGAATTTTTTAGTATTTTTGGATTTGGATTTTTTCGGATATCGTTTCACCACCTCCTAAGTGCATCGAACCTATTTAAACAACAGCCAAGCTATAAGATGTCCCAAAAAATTTTAAAAACTCCAAAGAAGTGGAGAATTGGTAGGGTACGAAGAATGTGAGGAATCCTCACATTCTTCATACCCTTGTTAATTTTTTAGTATTTTTGGATTTGGATTTTTCCAGATATCATTTCACCACCTTCTATGTGTAATGAACATATTTAAACAACATCCAAGCCATGTCATTTCCCAAACATTTTAAAAAACTCCAAAGAAGTGTTGAATTGGTAGGGTACGAAGAATGTGAGGATTCCTCACATACTTCGTACCCTTGTGAATTTTTTAGTATTTTTTTATTTGGATTTTTCCTTATATCATTTGACCACCTTCTGAGTGTAAGGAACCTATATAAACAACTTCCAACCCATCAGATTTCCCAAAAAATTTTAAAAACTCCAAAGAAGTGGAGAATTGCTAAGGTACGAAGAATGTGAGGATTTCTCACATTCTTCGTACCCTTGTTAATTTTTTAGTATTTTTGGATTTGGATTTTTCTGGATATCATCTGACCACCTTCTCTGTGTAACGAACCTATTTAAACAATATCCAATCCATATGATGTCCCAAAAAATTTTAAAAATTGCAAAGAAGTGAAGAATTGGGAGGGTACGAAGAATGTGAGGATTCCTCACATACTTCGTACCCTTGTGAATTTTTTAGTATTTTTTATTTTGGATTTTTTCGGATATCATTTCACAACCTCCTAAGTGTAATGAACCTATTTAAACAATATCCAAGCTATATGAAGTTCAAAAAAATTTAAAAACTTCAAACAATTGGAGAATTAGGAAGCTACAAAGAATGTGAGAATTCCTTACATTCTTCGTACCCTTGTGAATATTTTAGTATTTTTGGATTTCGATTTTTTCGGATATCATTTGACCACCTCCTAAGTGTAATGAACCTATTTAAACTATATCCAAGTATTATATGTAGTCCCAACAAATTTTAAAAAGAGCAAAGAAGTGGAGAATTGGGAGGGTACAAAGAATGTGAGGATTCCTCACATTCTTCATACCCTTTTTAATTTTTTATTTTTTTTGAATTTGGACTTTTCCGGATATCATTTGACCACCTCCTAAGTGTAACGAACCTATTTAAATAACATCCAAGACATATGAAGTCCCAAAAAATTTAAAAAAGTGCAAAGCAGTGGAGAATTGGGAGGGTACAAAGAATGTGAGGATTCCTCACACTCTTCATATCCTTGTTAATTTTTTTGTATTTTCGAATTTGGAATTTTTCAGAAATCATTTTAGCACCTCCTAAGTGTAATAAACCTATTTAACCAACATCCAATCCATATGAAGTCCCAACAAATTTTAAAAACTTCAAAATAGTGGAGAATTGGGAGGGTTGAAAGAATGTGAGGATTCCTCACATCTTCGTACCCTTGTCAATTTTTTAGTATTTTTGGATTTGGATTTTTCTGGATATCATTTGACCACCTTCGAAGTGTAACGAACCTATTTAAACATCATTCAAGCCATATGATTTCTCAAAATATTTTAAAAACTCCAAAGAAGTGGAGAATTGGTATGGTACGAAGAATGTGAAGATTCCTCACATTCTTCATACCCTTGTTAATTTTTTTGTATTTTTGGATTTGGATTTTTTCGTAAATCATTTCACCACCTCCTCAGTGTAATGAACTTATTTAAACAATATCCAAACCATACGAAGTCCCAACAAATTTTAAAAACTTCAAACAAGTGGAGAATTGGGAGGGTATGAAGAATGTGAGGATTCCTCACATACTTCGTACCCTTGTGAATTTTTTAGTATTTTTGGATTTGTATTTTTCCGGAAATCATTTCACCACCTCCTAAGTGTAATGAACCTATTTAAACAATACACAAGCCAAATGAAGTCCCAAGAAATTTTAAAAAGTTAAAACAAGTGGACAATTGGGAGGATATGAAGAATGTGAGGATTCCTCACATACTTCCTACCCTTATGAATTTTTTAGTATTTTTGGATTTGGATTTTTCCAGAAATCATTTCACCACCTCGTAAGTGTAATGAACTTATTTAAACAATACACAAGCCAAATGAAGTCCCAAAAAATTTATAAAACTTTAAACAAGTGGAGAATTGGGAGGGTACGAAGAATGTGAGGATTCCTCACATACTTCGTACTGTTGTGAATTATTTAGTATTTTTTTTTTTAGATTTTTAGGGAAATCATTTGACCACCTCCTTAGTGAAATGAACCTATTTAAAATATATCCAAGTAATATGAAGTCCTAAAAAAAAATTTAAAAACTTCAAACAAGTGAAGAATCGAGAGGGTACGAAGAATGTGAGGATTCCTCACATTCTTCGTAGCCTTGTCAATTTTTTAGTATTTTTGGATTTGGATTTTTCTGGATATCATTTGACCACCTCTTAAGTGTAACGAACCTATTTAAACAACATCCAAGTCATATGACGTCCCAAAAAATTTTAAAAACTCCAAAGAAGTGGAGAATTGGTAGGGTATGAAGAATGTGAGGATTCCTTACATTCTTCATACCCTTGTTAATTTTGTAGTATTTTTGGATTTGGATTTTTTCAAATATCATTTGACCACCTCCTAAGTGTAACGAACCTATTGAAACAACATCCAAGCCATATGATATCCCAAAAAATGGTAAAAACTCTAAAGAAGTGGTGAATTGGTAGGGTACGAAGAATGTGAGGATTCCTCACATACTTCATACCCTTGTGAATTTTTTAATATTTTTGGATTTGGATTTTTCTCGATATCATTTGACCACCTTCTAAGTGTAATGAACCTATTTAAACAACATCCAAACAGTATGATTTCCCAAAAAAATTTAAAAACTCCAAAGAAGTGGAGGATTGGTAGGGTATGAAGAATGTGAGGATTCCTCACACTCTTCGTACCCTTGTTAATTTTTTTGTATTTTTGAATTTGGATTTTTTTGGTAATCATTTTAGCACCTCTTAAGTGTAACGAACCTATTTAAACAATATCCAAGTCGTATTATGTCCCAAAAAATTTTAAAAACTCCAAAGAAGTGGAGAATTCAGAGGATACGAAGATTGTGAGGAATCCTCACATACTTCATACCCTTGTGAATTTTTTAGTATTTTTGGATTTGGATTTTTTCGGATATCATTTCACCACCTTCTAATTGTAACGAACCTATTTAAACAACATCCAAGCCATATGATGTCCCAAAAAATTTTAAAAACTCCAAAGAAGTTGAGAATTGGTAGGGTACGAAGAATGTTTGGATTCCTTTCATTCTTCATACCCTTGTTAATTTTTTAGTATTTTTGGATTTGGATTTTTTTGGATATCATTTGACCACTTCCTAAGTGTAATGAGCCTACTTAAACAACATCCAAGCCATATGATGTCCCAAAAAATTTTAAAAACTCTAGAGAAGTGGTGAATTGGTAGGGTACGAAGAATGTGAGGATTCCTCACATACTTCGTACCGTTGTGAATTTTTTAGTATTTTTCGATTTGGATTTTTCCAGATCATTTGACCACCTTCTAAGTGTAATGAACCTATTTAAACAACATCCAAGCCATATGATTTCCTCAAAAAATTTTAAAAACTCCAAAGAAGTAGAGAATTGGTAGGGTACGAAGAATGTGAGGATTCCTTACATTCTTCGTACCCTTGTTGATTTTTTAGTATTTTTGGATTTGGATTTTTCCGTAAATCATTTCACCACCTCCTAATGTAAAGAACCTATTTAAACAATATCCAAGCCATATGAAGTCCCAAAAAGTTTTAAAAACTTCAAACAAGTGTAGAATTAGGAGGGTACGAAGAATGTTAGGGTTCCTCACACTCTTCGTACCCTTTTTAATTTTTTTGTATTTTTGAATTTGGATTTTTTGGGAAATCATTTGACTACCTCCTAAGTATAACGAACCTATTTAAACAACATCCAAGCCATATGATATCCCAAAAAATTTTAAAAACTCCAAAGAATTGGAGAATTGGGAGGGTACGAAGATTGTGAGGATTCCTCACATACTTCGTACCCTTGTGAATTTTTTAGTATTTTTGGATTTTGATTTTTTCGTATATCATTTGACCACCTTCTATGTGTAACGAACCTATTTAAACAACATCCATGCTATTTGATGTCCCAAAAAATTTTAAAAACTCCAAAGAAGTGGAGAATTGGTAGGGTACGAAGAATGTGAGGATTCCTTACATTCTTCGTACCCTTGTTAATTTTTTAGTATTTTTGGATTTGGATTTTTCCATAAATCATTTCACCACCTCCTAATGTAAAGAACCTATTTAAACAATATTCAAGCCATATGAAGTCGCAAAAAATTTTAAAAACTTCAAACAAGTGGAGAATTGGGAGGGTATGAAGAATGTGAGGATTCCTCACACTCTTCGTACCCTTGTTAATTTTGTTGTATTTTTGAATTTGGATTTTTCCGGAAATCATTTGACCACCTCCTATAGCTTCACGATCACCTCTTTTTACATTATCTTGAAAACAAAATATTTAGTTCATCACAGTTTCTAAATGTATAGAAAGCAAACATGAGATAAGAAAATCATTGCAACGAACATGTTTCGTTTCATGTCTCAAACTATTAAGATTTAGTACTTTCAGGAAAAAGAAAAATGATCCAACAAGTTGTCTTCCAATGAAAGTAAAGATGATCTTGATTGCATTATTGCTTTACTCCATAGCATTTTAATTCAAAAGGTTAAGAAACCTGAAATAAAGGGTGACCAGATTATCGTATGATTCAGTAAGATGCACTCTTTGTGCAAATTGTTGGTGTTCTACTACATATGAAAATTAGAAAAATCAAAACTCCAAACAGAATGTGAAAGTCTCTAACAAATTTAATGGGAAGTAATAAATTAACAATCAATGGTTTTAACATGTAAAAAGTAGATGGAAGGGCAGCAACATAGATTTTTCCCCCCTTTCTACATGCTGATGCCTATGATAATTAGGAAAACAAAATTTTAAACAAAGTATTTAAACTCTTAGAAGATTGATTGTAAGATTATAAAAAATGAACCCTTCAAAAGCAGGAGAAATGTTTGATTACAAACCTGAAACATGTTGTAGATGACATGCTTGAATTGAAGAGAGCAAGATCAATTCAAGAATCAACCATCATTTCTAGTCAACAACAACTGTGGGAACTTGAGAAATTTCAGGGGGTTAAGTCTTTTAGTTTTCCTTTTGGCATGTTTCTAAGCATAGACAGTAGGCTCATGGCACATCTCTTTTCGAATTGCTTTCATATCAAGCCAGTCAACAGATGAAGGCCAAACCATAGAGATAGCTTTTGAGGCTTCAAGAGTAGTGATTAGGAATCACTTGAGACAGACACATTAAGACACAACATCTTTGAATTTTCAATAGCTTGAGAAAAGTGAGGTGTTTCAGCCACAATGCTATCTGCCTTTTCTTACAACACTATTAGGTTTTTCTTTGATGTGGCAACAATTACAGCTATAGATATCAAAATATTTCAATTCTTAAATCTCTATAACTGACAATACAGTTTTCCTTTCTTACTGGCTACTAAACAAATTTCCTAGTCTCTCCTTTCTATATCATCCTGCCTTTTAGAAAATGTAGGTCCCTAACTTGTTTAGCATTTCTAAGTAACCAAAGTCATCCACACTCCTTTATATAAGACAGTGCAACACATTTAAAAAAATTTAAGTTTCTAAATCTAAGGTTTGTAAATTATTTCTTCTATTCATAACACAAAACCAATCACTGAATTTGCACCAGAATTCCTCTCTTTTATATGTCCCCATTTTGTTAAACAACTTCAAATAATGTATTGACATTATGAAGATTAATTAACTGCATAATAGATTATATGTAACTTAAGCAGCAAATGAGGAAAGATTTTGTAAGGTGCACCACATGTTGCTGGTGCAAACAAACAATATGTGGAGCATGGTGCTGTCTCCACAAAGGTTAGAGTATGAACCACTCTCTCAACCTTTATCCCCTCCATCCGGTAAGTGGTAGGGCCCTTTAATTTTCCTCTTGTGGCTGTGAACAATGGTCTCGCTTGCACATAAATAAGAAAGTCCTCTAGTTGGAATTTGAGAAGAGAGAACTCAGACCTCTAATTAGAATTTGCCTATCTAAGCTTGCAGGTAAAATCCAATGGAATTTCCCTACTACTATACCCCATTTTGCTCACCCTTAAGAATAAATTTAATACTCTTGTCTATTAAATATTTTCTCTTCTACTTGACCAAATATAAATTTCTTTCCTCTATTTTTATCAACTGAGCGAGAAAAAGTAGTTTATCATGTAAATGCCTTTCTTCCTCTTGTTGTTTCCATGGATCAAATGGAGTAACGATACAAAATGACTTGCAAATATGACAATTTTAGTCTCTCAACATGTGGCAACGACTCAGCAGTTATAGCGCTTATAGAAATAATGAGATTTACAGGAACAATAAGGTAGCTAGTGATATTCACAGATATATAAATATTCAGTTAAATAAATAGATTGTTTCCTCACCAATATTGTAATAAAGAAAAGAAATCTACAAAATCAAACATTTTGAAGCACATCAAATTGGTATCATAAAACACTATTGGCCAAAATGATATCCAAAATCACACTTTGTTTGCTAAGAATGATAAAGCTAAATATGAATTAGAAGGCCCACTGTTCAATTAATCTTAAAGTCTTCTTTTGCCTATAAATAAGTCATTGATTAATCAAAACCAACCCCAACAAAAAAGAATTGAGTAAAAATTGAAACATAAATTCAACGAAACACCTCACCTTGCAATAAAACAACTAAACTAGCTTCAGCAAGCTCAACATCTCTAAAAAACTACTTCACTAGAGATAATTCATAAAAAAACAAACAACATAACCTATAAAGTTTGCTCCTTCAAAGAGCAGACCAATACAACAAACAAGCACTCAAATAATCATCATTTCTTGTTACAATAACCTCCACTCTTCAAACTCTTTATCTAAGAAGAATGGAAGGTTAAAGGGTAATGAATTGGACAGAAACAAAAGCTTCCCTTCAAATTAACAAGATTCAAAATAAGGTACATGCATCACAACTGGGACAACATTTGACAACCGCCTGATAAGAAATGAAGCCTTCAATGAAACGAACAATGAAAACATGCAAGCAGCTCTATCCATGTTCCATATAGTTGGCTCTCACTCTTTACTATGTAGGAAGACACTCATTTAGCAACTTATAACATTGAACATTAAGTGGTCGACTGGTTAAATGCTACCGGTTGATACAATTTCTCAACCGGTAGCCACTGCAACTTTTTTGAGGCACCACAAAAATGTCCAGTGCCAACCGGTAGCAAAAATAAAAAGCAATGTTCCTACTTAGGAGGAAGTTGACCAATCAAGAATAGGAAAACATAATGCCGTCAAATTTTGATTAGAGGCACACCGAATATGAAATTAATGGAAATGAAAAACAAACTTTGTAATAACAATATAGGGATGCATAATATAATCCATAAATCTAAACGTAAGTACATCATCCATATACCATCACCAGCATAGAGGGAAAACGTTTATGCCATTTATGTGAATGGCCTATCAGTAACAAAACACGTCTTAAGATGAAGTCATAATAGAAAAACATATTACATAATCCAAATGTTAAAATAATTTCCCAAACGTTACTTAATATATTTCTATGCAAAATGTAGAAGGGGTCAGATATGGTCTCGGCCATGAAGCGGGAAGTGGCCTCGCAGGAATGCCATCATCTCATCATGCAGCCCTCGTATAACTTGCATACCCGCTTTGAATTCCTCTTGGAAGCCATCAATGCGAGTCTCCAAAGATGTCAAATGTAGATCATTAGCTAATGTCATATCCTCTAAGCGGGTACCAAGAGAGCTAATTTGGGCTGTTAGGTTATCCAAAGCCTCATCCTCATTCCGACCTATATGTGAAGGATGATATGCATCCGTCGTAGCTCCTACAATCAGTTCAGACAAGAAGGATGAAAGTAGGACGAATGGGAATAGCAACCTCTCAAACTCACCCCGTTGACCATCTCTTATGAGTAGCTCATTCCGTTGTTTCAAGAGTTGCCTAAATTTAGATGACTAGAGTTGATCAAGACTGAACTGACCAAGTGAGACCGGAAGCGACAATGCTTCTACCATAAGGAGCATGGACATACCACGGAGTAGTGCAAAAATCTACACTACCTAGTAGAAGAACTCGTTAAGGCAAGATACCTAAAGCAATATGTCTGTGCCCTTGGCGGACGAGAGGAAGCAGAGGTAACCGAATGGGCCCCTCTGTCTCCTATAGCACCTAGAGCGGTCATCAACTATATACACGAAGGGCTAATAAATGACAAATACCACTCCAAAAGGTAGAGGCGAAGGCTAGTTCACACAACTTCTGTAAGAGAGAGAGTACATACCGTTCAGTGCACATTCATTGATGAAAGTGTCTGGTCGATAGATAGGGCCATTACCTTCCCTCTCATTGACTCAAATCGGGTAATCTTGCAGTACGAGGACACCCTAGTTTTAACACTTGGAGTCGGTGGTTTTGATGTATACATAATTCTAATCAATCTAGGAAACTCTACCAACCTCCTATAAATATCAAACTATAGGCAAATGGGGTTCTTGGCCACATCTTGATTAGCTTTAACGGAGCATCAACAGTCTCCCTAGGTGATGTCATTCTTCTTGTCTAAGCCAACTTGGTCACCTTAAATGTCTGATTCTTAGTAGTAGAGGATTTATCACCATACAACCCCATTATGAGATAGGTATAGCTGCACAAAATGAAAGTCATTCCATCTACATATCATCAAATGTTGAATTACTTTACTGAAGCTAGGCAAGTGGATTTACTTAGCAGCCAATTGGTTGTCCAACAATGCTACTAGGTGACTATAGAAGTCAGGCAAACAAACCCAATTGGAGATGAACCTGAGTCGTCAAGTGCAAATAGCCAATAGGAATTACAACAATAGGCAGAGAGAGATCCATCGACTATTGATCCTCTGCTACCCTTGACCTTGTCAGATGAAGAAAGTCGTATGAGAAGTGCTAGCTCTTTAATAACGATAAAGGAGCGTAGCCACCTAGAAGCCTTGTTCTGCTGAAATGCAGATATCTTTGTCTGGACCCGTTCAGATATGCTAGGAATTGATCCTTCTATGACTGCTCATAAAATGAATATTCTCCCGAACATGTGTCTTGTGAAACAAAAAGTCTGAAGCTTCCACTTAGATCACCAAAAGGTAATCTAAAAGAAAATTGATAAGTTATTAGTTATTGGTTTTATCTAGGAAGTCACCTATCTAGATTGGTTGGCCAATGCTGTCATGGTTCCAAAGAAATGAGGAACCTGGTGAGTTGCATGGACTATACGAACTTAAACGATGTTTGCCCAAATGATAGCTTCCCTTTACCTCGAATTGATTAGATTGTTGATTCTATGTCTGGGAATGTAATGCTCTCTTTCCTAGATCTTTTCTCTTGTTACCACCAAATTCCCATGTTCCATCATGATCAAGAAAAAACGGCCTTCATCACCCCTCATGGATTATACTGCTATAACATCATGCCTTTTGGGCTAAAAAATGAGGGTGTAACATATCATAGGTTAATGACAAAAATATTCAAACCGTTGAAGAGACGAACAATGGAAATGTACATTGATGACATAGTCGTCAAAAGTAAAACCCATGTAGAACACGTTCAACACTTGGAAAAAGCGTTCAACCTAATGTGGAAGTATAATATGAAACTTAACTCGCTTAAATGTGCGTTTGGCGTCAATGCAAGTAAGTTTTTTTGGCTTTTTAGTGACTCAACAAGGAATCGAAATAAAATCAAACCAAGTGAAAGTTGTGCTTGAGACACCCATTTCATCCACTAAGAAGGAAATGTAGTGACTCATGGGCCATCTCGCAGCCTTGGGTTGATTTATAGCTCGATTCATTGATTAGCTCCGTTCTTTCTTCACTATTCTGTACAGAGCCCAAATGTTTGGCTGGACGGAGAAGTGCAAAAGTGTTTTTGATGCTATTAAGAAATACCTCACAGAATCTCCCTTTTTAAGCAGTCTAGAGGTGGGAAAGGAACTATACATGTATCTTGTTGTATTAGACTACGCAATCAACATCATCCTATTCCAATAAGCCTTAGAAGATGAGCAAAAACCCGTCTACTACATGAGTATATCTCTACTGGATGATAAGACCCATTATTCTCAAGTAGAGGAGGCAACGCTAGCATTACGCATTACTGCTAAAAAACTCTGTCCATACTCCCAGGCATATTAAGTGATAATCTTGACAAATCAACCATTAAGGGTCACCTTTCATAAGCTGGATCTATTTAGACGGATAATGAAGTGGGATAATGAGTTTAATGAGCATGGCATACAATAAAAGCCTCGTTTGTTACTAAAAGGTCAAGTTCTTGCAGATTTTATAGTTGAGCTACCCCAAAAACGAGTACACTGATCCTGCATGTAGACGGAGCCTCAAGAACATTAGGGGTTGGGTAGGACTCTTAATATTCTCCCCTAATAGGGAGTAGATTGAGTAGTCTATCTACCTCAATTTTCCTACATCTAACAATGAGGCTAAATACGAGGCAATGATAGTTGCCTTGAACTCGCCTTAATACTTGCAACATCAAAAGTGGAAATACGAAGTGACTCCCAATTAGTGGTTGGGTAAATCCTGCATGAATATGAGGCTAAAGATGAATGTATGGCTCACTACCTCAATAGTGTGGAAACCCATTAAGCTAAGCTAGTTTATTAGAGAGTCAAGTGTATTCCTTATGAAAAGAATGAAAAAATAGATGCACTGGTTAGAGTTTCTGTTTCCTTACCAATCATCGAATCTATCATGTTGCCAGTCTACGTCCAACCCATGCCTTTTATTCCATCAGAATGGGTCCACAATGTAGCCTATGTAGATGTATGGTGAATGTAGCCTATTTCCAACTACTGCCGCACCGATGAAGTCCCGGAGGACGGAAACAAGCACATAAGCTTTGTGTTCAGGCTGCCCGATTTACTTTGATCAACTATACAAACGGTCCTTTGGGGGGGCTTATTTGAAATGTTTAACCAATTCAAAGGCTCAATATGTTTTGGCTGAATTACATGAAGGTATATGAGGCAACAACCCAGGAGGATGAACCTTAAAGCATCGAGCTTATTCTCAAAGCTATTATTGGCCTACAATGAAACGCGATGCTAAGGATTATGTCCGTAAATGTGATCAATGTCAAAGGCATATACCTATTCCCAGCTAATTGCCTTAACCCAATAATCAGTTCGTGGTCATTTTCTCAGTGGGAAATAGACATATTCGGCCCATTATCAACCAACACAACTCAAAAAAACTCCTGCTCGTAACCATTGACTATTTCGGTAAGTGGGTAGAAATTGAGGCCTATGTTAACATCAAAGACAAAGGTATAACAAAGTTCATTTAGAAAAACATTATTTGTCGATTTGGGATTCCTCGTGCCATTGTCGCAGACAACGGGCTGTAGTTTGATAGTAGTACCTTTTGAGAGTTTTGTTTTGAACAGAAGATTAAAAACATTTATTCTATGCCTCGATATCCACAAAGTAATGGGTAGATAGATGTGACGAATAAAACATTGTTAAATTATTTAAAGAAATGGTTGGAAAGGGTGAAAGACAAATGGGTAAATAAATTGCCTGGAGTATTATAGGCTTACAGAACCACCAACAGATGGCCTACTAGGGTCACCCCGTTTGCCTTAGCATATAGCATGGAAGTTATAATTCCAACTGAGATAGGACTACCCACGGTTAGAATAATAGTGCAAGAATTGGAAATAAATGAAATAAATCTTGAAATACATCTAGACTGGGTAGAGGAAGAATGTGAGGCCGTAGCTATTCGATTGGCCTCTTACCAGGAAAGAGCAATGGCTTAGTACAACAAGAGAGCTCCCTCGTGACTGTTCCATCCAAACAACTTGGTCCTGAGATGAGTCTTTGAGAACATAGCAGAAATAGGAGCTAGCAAGCTCCAACCCAATTAGGAAAGCCCTTATTTTGTACTCAAGATAGGAGGAGTAAGGGCATTCCACCTACAGACATTAGACGAAACGTTACTGCTCCATCCTTGGAATGCAGCAAACTTGAAGAAATATTATCAATAAACAAGTTGTGCATAAATCGTATTGCATTTCATTTTTGAGTGGATAATAAGTCAGATTATAAACGGCATGGCCAATATGGCACAAGCCATAAGTTAAAGGCATATTCTAAGCGGCATAAGCCTTAAAACAAGTAATAAGCTCCTATGGAAGAAAGACCAAAAAGCCTGAAATAGTTAATGCCACTCAAGGCCAAGAGAATAACTTATGCCAAGTAGTGAATATGATGGTGCAAACCAAATACATAGGCAAATTCCATAAACAAAAAGTTGTGTTCATTTCTAACATCCAAAAAGGGTCAAAAGGCCAATGTCTATACAATAAAAAGGCCTAAACAACCAAAAGAAAAAACAACGAAAGCAGCAACCTCAGGTATGTGTCCCGATCTTCATGACCGGTTGTTGTAGATCTGTTTTCCACTCCCGAGTTGTCCCCTTGTCCAACACCCTCATCTAGGTCGGCTTCATCTTCTTTATCCGATGGAATGCTAGGGATGTCATCGGTGATGACATGCTTTTTCATACAACAACAGTTGTCATGGAAGAATATGTCATCTACTTATTGTTGATAGGCCACCTCCAACTCCTTCTTTTCCTTGGCAAAGTTGGACATGGTTTGCTTGAGCTTTAATTTCAGCCGAGCACTTCTTCTTTAGTTCAGGCCTTGGATGATTCTAAGACTACCATATCCAATTTTAACTGATGGATCTTGGCTTGAAACATATCATTCTTCAATTCCACCTTCCTCAGTAGGCCTGCACTTTCAACTAACACCTTTCATGCCACGACTTTGGTTGCCTTAGTTGTCTCCAATTTTGCCAACAATTCTTTCTAGCAGTCCGCTCCATAGGCCATGTACGTCCTAATTTTTTTGGCTACTTTCAACCATTCAATTAGTTGAGAACGCTATCTCATCATATTTCAGACCTCGACTACAATCTATCGCAAAGAGCTAAAGAGAATTAGTAAAAAAGAAAATGATATGTAAAGCACATACATTATGTATAAAAGGAATCATACCACTTCCGTTTTTTGCATGGACGTGTAATCGTTCAAGTGCATGATCGCTTCAATGGTGTCATCTATGGTCCCATGTGGGACATGAGCTATGAAGTTTTACTGGGGGTCAGCAGTCACATCCATTGGAATCCTCTCCAACATTGGGAAGAGCTTATTCATATGAAATGTTGCAGGCTCCATATTGGTGAATGTGGGAAAGCACTCCAAAAGAACGTTTGACTCTTCTCGGTTGGGCACATCGATGGGAGCAGTAGACGAAGTTTGTGCACTAGGCATGGAGTCATCACTTGATAAGGTGACCATCTCCCTTAGCCCATGAAAAGGAATGTTTTCCATGTCCTGTGCCTTAGAAATGGACGAAGATGAGGGAATTGGCACCGACGGAGGAGTGACAGCAAGCTTAATGGATGAGCCCTTTTTGCCGCCCATCTTTTATTTTTTTATGAGGGCTCGAGTTCAATGATCTCATTCAGCCTTTTCTATTGCCGTTTGCAGAAGTCGGCTCATGGATTGGAAACCATTTTTTCTTTTTTTTCTTCCAATTCTTTGATTATAGATGGCACGATTGGCTCAATGGTGTCACACCACTCAATCCACTCTGCTCCGAACATCTCATCCGGCTTGGTCATAGTCCACTAAGCCTGAGGCCAAACAATAGTCTTCTTTTTTGCTAGTTGGGGGATAGGGCTTGAAGTTACCTAAGAAGTTGAACCAAGGGCTTGGTGCAAAGTCCCCTCTTGGCACTTTTTCTCCCAAGCATCTAGACGAGCCTATCTTCTCTCAGCATTAGCAAGATGAGCTGCCTCGTAGAAAGGAAAGTCCTTCAGCACAAAGTGCTTGCCCGACATAAGAGTCAGTGGTGCTAGCCATGGAATAAGAAGGATTACAAATGACTTAACTTGAGTAAGAACGACCCCAACATATTCTTTGCTATAAGTAGCACACCATGATTCCATTCGACCTGGTCAATCTCAAACAATTTGTTAAGGCGAGCAAATGACGACTTCTCTATCTAGACTGGGCTAGTAGGCTTGCACATGGAGTTGCCCTAATCTTCTAATCTTCAAGTCTTGTTATTCTTATGCCCAAAATGTCACGACCCAAAACCCACTCCAAGGGCCACCTAAAGTCCTAAAACTCAAAGTGGAAACAACACAAACATTAATCTTACAGTTAGATGATTTTCAATCAAAGTAGTGAGATAAATAAATTTTATAATGCTCAATTCTCAACTTTAAAACTAACACATCAATTAAAGTGTTATTGTTCAAATAACTTCAAACTTAAATAATTCAAACAAGAATTAAATTTTAATATCTAAATAATGTCCAAAATAAAGTTTGAATCAAAATTCTAACAAAGAAAAATTCTCTAGCCTAGCTATCACTCTTCACCCGATCTGAGAGTGCCTAAAAAATTATCAACGAAGGAGAATGAACTTAAAGCCCAACAAGGAATATCAATACAGTTTCATGGATCAAACATTTTCAATTATGATTGCAAAACAAGAGATATAACATATTAGCATTTTCATAAAAACTTTTGAATTCAATATGCTAATGCATTCAAAACTGTTCAACCAAAACATTTTCATATTTATGTCAAAACAATTTCATATTAAAACCAAATCAAATACATTCAAAATATCTTTACTCTAGTTGTCGAATAGCAAATGGTGCCCAATTAGGTAGGACTTCACAAATAATTGACTAACCTTAAATTTGTTCCTTTTAAGATGGACAAATAAAAGGTCAATAATTATAATCAATTGACTAGAGTCGTAAAATTAATTATTAGAATGCGTTGACTTGAGTCATATAACATCAACTATTATAACCCATTGGCTAGGGCCGAAAATGTCAACAATTATAACCCATTGACTATGACAAAACATGTCAACAATTATAATATGTTAATTAAGGTTATATAAACCAAAGTCAAATACTTTATTTCATTAATTCGAACTTACAAAACAAAACATCATATCTCCACAAATTTTCATTTTTTTTTTTCAAAATCAAAGAAATTGCTTAACATATTTTTCATATAAAACATATCTTAATCCATGCATAGAAATAAAATAATATTTTCACACGTTTCAAAATACAATATAAAAGGAAAATTATTTCCTTTTACAAAATCTATATTAATTTCTCTTACCTTGAAAAAAACACTCTTGAAGAATTTTACTTGAAAATTTTGCTTCTCACCTAACATAATATCATATACAATTATTATTATTGATTATTTATCTAAATGTATAAATTTGACAATCCTAAAAATATTTTATTTAGTATTAGGGATCCTAATTAATTTCTTATATTAATATTATTACCACATAATATTATTTTCAACTTCCTAAACAATATCCAAATTTTCATAAACTCATATCCGTTCCAAATCTTATTATAATAATCTATTTGTTTTATATACTTAAATTATATTATTATTATTATTATTATTATTATTATTATTATTATTATTATTATTACCCAATATCCCTTACATAACAAAATACTCACTACTTTTAATATAACTCCACCAATTCCACCAACTAAATTCATTATCATTATTTAATTTATTCCACTCTCTACCTTATACAAACTATCTCCCTCCCTCTCACAGCCACACAATTGATATCCCCCTTTTTTTTAAGTCAACAATCTCACAATGTCTTCGTTTTTCTTTTTCTTTTTTTTTTTTCCCTCCAATTGATTTCTTTTTTTTTTTCTTTTTCAATCAATTCAATCAACAATCTCAAAATTTTCTTTGAAATTATTATTATTATTATTATTATTATTATTATTATTATTACCCAATATCCCCTTACATAACAAAATACTTACTACTTTTAATATAACTCCACCAATTCCACCAACTAAATTCATTATCATTATTTAATTTATTCCACTCTCTACCTTATACAAACTATCTCCCTCCTCCCTCTCACAGCCACACAATTGATATCCCCCTTTTTTTTAAGTCAACAATCTCACAATATCTTCGTTTTTCTTTTTCTTTTTCTTTTTTTTTTTTCCCTCCAATTGATTTCCTTTTTTTTTCAATCAATTCAATCAACAATCTCAAAATTTTCTTTGAAAATTTCCTATCTTGGGTAATGAATCAATCTATATTCACAAATTTTCAAACTTTTTTATCTAAAAGTTAAATAAACAAACCTTAATTTAAATTGGGATTTTTTAAAGAATATTTAATATGTTCAAAACTAATTAATGAATCTAAAATATTAATCTAGGAGTTAGAATCTTAATTAGAAAATCGATCTTCAACCCAAACTTCCAAATCTTCCTTTCTAGACAAGAAATATCTAATTTATAGTTTTATAACTAAGGATTTTAAACACGAAAAAAATCTTCTTATCCTTATTAAATTAAATTAATTATTTTTTAAAATTACAATTTTAGCCCCTAAATTCGGTTTGGGGGCGTGACACAAAAAGTCTCACAGTATCCCTATATAAATGGCCTCATACTGAACGAAGAAGACAACCCAAGACCCCCAACGAAGCAGTAGAGAGAAGGAGAGTTAGGGTTTCGGAAATGGAGGCTTTTACAGTTAAGGTGTTCATATCTCTAGCTTTGGCGGTTGTTCTTGGACTGTTCTTTCGCCTGTATAATGCCCTGGTGGTTAAGCCGGAGAAGCTGAGATCTATTCTGAGGAGCCAAGGGATCAGTGGCCCGCCACCGTCTTTTCTGCTCGGCAACATAAGGGAGATCAAGAAGTCACGGTCCACGGCAGTGAAGGACTCCTCCACCGGCACCCACAACTGTGCTGCTGCTCTATTCCCCTTTTTCGAGCAGTGGCGAAACAAATATGGTAGGATTCAAATTTCATCTTTCTTCATCATCCATCCATCATCTCCATTGTCGCAGAGAGTTAATTATCGATAGCAAATTGATAACTATGATCGCCAACTTTGAACTTTGTTGGTCAAATAATTATATGAAGTCATTCTCCATGGAATTTAATTGGCCAACAGCTAAAAGTTTACCGAATGTGGTTTTTTACAGGTCAAGTGTTCATGTTTTCACTTGGTAACACACAAATATTACATGCGAATCAACCTGATATTGTTAGAGAAATTACTACATGCTCATCCTTGGACTTTGGGAAGCCCTCATACCTACAGAGAGAGTTCGGTCCTTTGCTCGGCCAGGGCATTCTAACCTCGAATGGAGCTGTCTGGGCTCATAATAGAAAAATCCTTGCTCCTGAATTGTACATGGAGAAGGTCAAGGTATGATTTACCATGTGATAACTTCTACTTTGATTCTATAATTGTGTTGTTGCTTGTTGGAAGCCTAATATGCGGATCACTTGCAGGGAATGATAGGCCTAATTACTGAGTCCGTAGACACACTGTTGAACTCATGGAGGAGTAAGATCGAGGCAGAGGGTGGAATTGCAGACATAAGAATCGACGAGCACATGAGAAGCTTCTCAGGAGATGTGATCTCAAGGGCTTGTTTTGGTGGCAGTTACACAAAAGGGGAAGAGATTTTCTTGAAGCTTAAAGCTCTCCAAGAGGCCATGTCCAAGAATGTTTTTTCGTTTATTCCCGGAATGAGGTACCAAGCTTTCTCCTATATAACTTCATGGCTAAAATCATACCAAAATTTAAAAAAAAATATATATATATATATAAAATGATCGATTTTACTATATGATAACAGATATATTCCTATCAAGCGCAACAGAGATGCTTGGGCACTACAAAAGGATATCCGGAATTTGATTCTAAAGGTAGTGAGTGAGAGAAAGGAGTTAGCTGCCCATGAAAAAGACCTGCTGCAGATGGTCCTTGAGGGAGCTAAGAAAAGCGACCTAAGCCAAGAAGCAACAGACAACTTCATTGTCGATAACTGCAAGAACATCTACTTGGCTGGCTATGAGACCACTGCGGTGTCCGCTGTATGGTGCCTCATGCTCCTGGCTGCAAATCCTGATTGGCAGGCTCGGGTTCGGGAAGAAGTAGTCGAAATCTGTAAGGGCAGAACACCAGATGCGGATATGATCCTCAAAATGAAACAGGTACTGTAATTAAGTATACACCGTTAGGTCACCAACCTAAACTCATTAGTTTATATGTTGAAGTGTTAGGTTGATGAGTCAACAATATATTTTAATTTGGATTGGCAGATGACGATGGTGATCTACGAATCACTGCGACTCTACCCGCCAGTACCGGTGATGTCGAGGGAGGCCTTAGCGGACATGAAATTCGGAGGCATCCATGTGCCAAAGGGGGTGAATGTATGGAACCTGGTGGTGACACTGCACACAGACCCGGAAAATTGGGGACCTGACGCGCTTAAATTCAACCCTGAGAGGTTCAAAAATGGGATCACAGGTGCCTGCAAGCTCCCACACTTGTACATGCCGTTCGGGGTCGGTCCAAGGGTGTGCCTTGGCCAGAATTTGGCCATGGTTGAGCTCAAGATACTGATAAGTCTGATACTGTCCAATTTTTCACTCTCCCTTTCTCCTAATTATAAACACTCAGCTGCACTCAGGCTGTTGATAGAGCCTGAGAATGGAGTCAATCTCTTGGTAAAGAAGTTGTGAAGGAAGTAGATGGGGTTGAGACGTGAAAATAAGGGAGGAGATATTGACACTTACTATCATTATAATGCAGTTTAATGTTTATTTGGCTGGCTTCCTTGCGTGTCAACCTAGAAGAGAAGCTGCTTTTTTCATACTTTTTAGCTTGTAATTGTATTCTAGTTCATACTTTAATTTCATGTGAATGGGTCAACTTTATTGTCTATCTTTTAATTTCTTTTTTTAACCCATTCTTTTAAGCTACTTCTTTTATTGTTTTAATTTTTTTATTTTAATTTTTTAAAACTTTTCTTCCAAAATGATGACATGAATGAGGTACTGGAGTTGGAATCTACTTCCTAACTGCTTTTGAAAATGATAGAAAAATCTATTTGAACCTAAAATGTTGTTAACCCTTCTTTTTAGTACTTTATTTTTATATAATTATTTTTTAAAATAATTTTCAAAAAATAAATAAAAACAATTAAAAGATATTATCTGAAAATACTATATATTTTTTATTTTTATTTTAAAAAATTTAAAATAATTATCAACAAAGACATTAGATTTTTGTCATTTGAAAATTATTAAAAAAAAAAAAGAAATAATATATATATATATATATTATTCCAATTATAATCTCATAATTACAAGAGCTTGATCATATTCCAAATAAATTAATCTTTGCTTTCCCAATTAAAGTAATCTCAATTTAATTTGTACATTGATGAGATCATAAAATGAAAAAAATAAAATAAAATACTAGGATTAACCAATTGAAGATTAATACCGTGTAAGAAACTTTGACTTTGAAAAGAACCAGGTGATTTATCATGTGACTGAATAAAATTAAAGGTGGATTAATTTTCTTATCACAATAATTAATTGAGTTAGATTAACCTAACTATGAATATTGGAAGATGGATGATGTAACCAAGTGATGTGATTATCACTTACCTATAATTAATTATGATGATATTTTACTAATACTAAAACTTAGAAAATATTTGTTAAAATATAGGCATGCAATGTCTTTTTGCTGTATTAATTATAATTTTTAATAAAATAATTATGTAATGGATTAGAGGTTAATATATTATAAATTTAACATTTATACATTTTTTTAATAAAAAAACATGCTCATGTGATTATCACTGGCCTATAATTAATTATAGTGATGTTTTATTAACACTAAAACCTTAAAACTATTTGGTAATTAAAATTGGACATTATGATTATGTTTGGTTATCAAAAAATTTAAGAGAAAATATAAATAAATAATAAAAAAAGAAAAATAGAAGAAAATAAAAAATAAATTTAAAGTCAACAAATTATTTTTATTTATTATTTCTAACTCATTTCATTTATCTTAAAATCATTGATATAAAGATTAAATAATTTTAAATATATAAATTTCTAATCAATTTTAATTATATTTAATTTTCTTTTTCATTTTTAATAGTACAATCAAATATAAAAAAATTATTTTTTTTAACAATTTTTTTTTCTTCCTTGTTACTTTTAGGGGCGAAACATAACCTATAACTTTTTATAAAATGATTGAAAATTCTATGTAAAGTAATTTTCATTTCTAAAATCTCTTTTTAAAGATTCTTTCTACAAAAGCCATTCACATTTAACTTTAATAGAAGTAGCTTTTGATTTAAGTTTTGGTGCAAAATAGAAATAATGGTGTAGATATAATAATTTTTTTCTTTTTCCCACTTTTTTTTTTCTTAATGGGTTTTTGTTGTCACCTAATTTTGTCTAGAACGAACATTTTACTTTGGATGGGAGTTGAGAGCTTCAAACAAAGACTATGGCAGTCAAAGATTAGGACTACCTAGAGTTTTGGTTTCTTCATATAATGCCCTTCATTATTGTTCAACTTGATCAAGGGTTAGTGTTTTCTTTCGAATTCTCAACTATTTTATACCTCTAATATAAAATAAAATCAAATAAAATTAAAAAAAATTGAAAATCAAATAAAATAAAACTCTATTTTTAGAGTATTTCCAAACAATTTTGAAAAATATTTTTAAAAAACAATTTTCGGTATTTTGTAAAACAAAAGTTTGTTTGAAAATTTAAAATGTTATTAACCCATTTTTTATATTTTTAAATATGTTTTAAAATAACTTCATACATGATGTTTTATTTTTTAATCATTTTCTATATCTATATAATTATTTTTAAAAATAATTTTTAGAAAATAAGTAGAAACAATTAATTAAAAATATTTCTTAAAAACATTTTATTTTTTATTTTAAGAAAAAAATTGTTTTATGATTTTTTTTTTTTATAATTTTTTATATCAAATGTGTTTCACTATTTTTTATTTCACAGAATAGAAAACCATTTAAGAAACAATTGTTAAGGATATAGCATTTCATTAGATTTTTAAAATTCGATCACTTAATTTAATATTATACAATAATTTTTAAAAACATTTTTCAAATCCTTAATTCATATAATTTAGGAGTATTAATTTTTAGTGACTCTTTTCTACAACCAACACATGCCTATTTGTTCTTGTCTCCATATGGTTGTCCCATATGCCCACTACCTCTTGACTAGGAAATTAACCTTAGAACTTTCTTATGGTTGGCGCGCATTTTATGCCTCATTTGTTCTCATGTATAATTTGGCCATGCCACCTTAGTCAAACTAGGCTACCTAACTAGCTAGCTAGCTGAATTTGTGACCATGCATTTATACAACAAGTCTTGGTGCACCCATGCTTTGATTGGGCCATATCTCTATATATCTTGGTGTTTGCAATTGTCTTGGGGAAAATTTTGGACTCAATGATAATTATTTCTCTTGAAGTGATGAGATATATTAATATATCCTTTATGCCTCTTGTGGGTCTTTAATTTCTTTCTCAAAGTACAATAAATTTCACAAAGTCAAAAGGTTATTATCCACAAAAGAAGGATGGTCAAAAGAGAGAATATGCTCAATATCCTAACTGAACTAATTAAAGTAGCCACATTCATATAGCTTTTTTTTTGGGAACACAATTTTCTTGTACTATCTACATATGCAGTTTCCTTTTTCTTTTAGTCGTTGTCCCGTGATAAATATTTGATATTCAAAACTTTTATACAACACATGCCACAGATTCCACCATTAAACTTGTATTATCCAATAAAAACATAATTTATCAATCATAAAGTTGAATCCAAATCCTCTTATTCTTTATCCCGAATAGATATTTTTTTTATATTTAGCACACCTTGCTTGTTAGTTTAGAGTACAGATAAATGAGTTTGAATTGAGTTTGAGAAATATTTTTAAAACCCATATCATGCGCCCCTCGCCAGTGGTATATAATATCACATAAAAAATATTTTAATTGATTTTTTTATTTTGGCCTTTCAAATTATACAAAATAAGAGTTTTCTCCTTTTATAAAAATAAATTATAAAATTTTATAATATATATTTATTTATAATTATATTTATTTTAAATATTATTTAATTTTTAAAAAATTAAATTTTTGAAAAAGAAAAAAAAAATTGAAAGGGACAAATACAAAAAAATTTCATACCCACTTATTTTATTTTATTTTTTAATAAAAAATAAATAAATAAACGGGGATATGATGAAGATGAAAGTGACTCATCTTAAATTTTCACTTATTTTATTTTATTTTTGATAAAAAAATATAAATAAATGGGATATGATGAAGATGAAAGTGACTCATCTTAAATTCGCTTCATTGAAATCCTTTTTTTGGGTGCTACTGCCACAAGTCATATCACTTCTAAAAGGGTTGATATTCAAATCCCATCCTTCCGGATTTCATATACTGACTCTATTTTCTCAAACTCATATGAAATGAAATGAACAAAATTCAAAAATCAATGGTGGCCATATATAGCTAACTAATTGTTGAAGATGCATGGTGCCCATGCTCATAAAAGTTCAAAGAGTTTCTTCACCATTCACTTCTATCGAGAGTCATCTCTCTTATTAAATTCAAGACCATTTATCTATCTTACCTACTAAACTTTTCTACATTACTGACACAAGTCAAATCACTCATCTAAAATTCTATATATATATATATATATATATATATATATGAAGGGGCGAGTGGCCCTCTACTTAATTTCTCTTGGTTTTCCACATCCATTGCCTCATCCACTAATATACAATTTCCCCATGCCACTTAGTCAAATTTGATAAGCAGCAGATTTGGATGCAAGTTTATGTGTGGAATCTAGGGGAACCAGATGATAATTATGTCAAGTTTTATCCTTTTTATGGGGTGTCATTTCCACTATAATGTCAACAATCTTCCGTACTTTCTCAAAGCGATTACCCATTAAAAAAAAATGTTTACACAGGAGTATGAAATCAAAATAGCATTTAAAAGGAGGTTTTGTTTCAAAAAATTTGAGGCAATTGAGAGTTAGAAGTAGTAGGATTGAGGGTACTCGGCTTGGGTTAAGTATAATTATATTTAAATCAAATTTGTCGACTTGGATAACCTTATATAATAAATAGATTTTTTTTAGGTGAATTTATATCATATGAATCTGATCAGAATTAATCTATTTAATAATAGTGTTGATTAATCTAATTATAATTTTTTATTATTTAACTCATATATGAGTCATTACAAATTTATCTTGGATAAGGAAATTGTTAAGGTACCATAATGATACTTACCAAAGTCCAAATCTAAATCGACGAAAATGTATGACGAGATTTATGTTATTAAATATGGATATAAATAAAGAATATAAATAAATAAGACTAAAGTATAAAAATACAAACAAATAAAATTAAGGTCAAAGAATAGGACTTTTAAGGAAAAATTAAAGAGTTTATCTTCTAAGTTGTAACACCAAGGAACCCAGCAACTAAATATGATACTACATTACACATGATACGCGTGAACATCTCCTCCATTGTTTAATTTATTTTCAAATCTCAACCCCATGTGGTTCCATCACAACTTCTTTACCAAGAGATTGACTCCATTCTCGGTCTCTATCACCAGCCCGAATGCAGTTGAGTGTTTATAATTGGGGGAGAAGGAGAAAGAGAAATTAGAAAGTATCAAACTTATCAATATCTTAAGCTCAACCATGGCCAAGTTCTGGCCAAGGCATTGTTGGGCTCCCTCGTATGTGAGGAAGTGGGCCTCATATGCTTGGGGACCAAGTTAGTTACATTAAAAAAAAAAAAAGATCAAAAAAAAAAAAAAAAAAAAAAAAAAAAAAAAAAAAAACAAAGAGAAAAGAAGAGAGAGAGGAAAAACACATCTGCCCAGATTTCATTAACAAGTTGATCCCGCTTCATCTATGGTGTGATCAAGTTGAAATTTGGAGGAGAGGTTTGAAACTTAAGTAGCTACAATCTAAACAGTGAAGATTAATTTTTTGGGCTCAAGAACTGATGTTACTACCCGTGAATAGTAACAACGTTTTTGGTATACTTTCTCCAATCATTTTTGTTTTTTCCAAGAGAGATTGTATAATCCAAGGCTATATGTGCTCTTGATGTATTTGGCAGCCTCTAGAGATTATTCTAGAAAAGACAGGTGTAACCCATTATTGTTGATAGTGGAAGTTTGAATTGGACTAGGCCCCATGATTTTTCCATTCGCATTGAGGGGTTTTCCATGTAAAAATTCTAATGTCTAATTTATTTTTTCAATTGCATGAGTTTATTTATTTATTGCTGCTAGTTGATATTGCCTATTTAGTTTTGCACAAAGAAATGGTATAAAAATTCTGGTGTTTGTTGGAATATTGTGAATTCACCTTAACAAGTTGTATCAGAACCAAGTTGATTATTAGTGGGATCTCTTGTGTGAATTAAATGGAGGAGTTTGGCAGTGGAATGATTAAACTCACAACTTCCAATTATTCAATTTGGAAGACTAGAATGGAGGATATTTTATATTGCAAAGAGTTGTTTAAGCCAGTTACTACAACTGAGGATGAGTGGAAGAAATTAAATAGGAAAGCCATTGGACAAATTAGGTAGTAGGTTGATCAGAATGTTTTTCATCATGTAGCTAAGGAAGTTGCTGCATATAGCCTTTGATAGAAATTAGAGAGTCTTTATTAAAGAAATACTGCATAGAACAAAGCCTTTATGATAAGAAGGTTTGTGAATTTAAAGTACAAGGATGGTAATAGTGTTGTAGAGCATTTCAGCAATTTTCAGGGACTATTGAATGAGTTGTCTACCATGAAGCTTGAGTTCGATGATGAGGTACAAGCTTTACTTTTGTTGAGTTCCTTACCAGACAGTTGGGAAACTTTGGTGGTATCCTTGAGTAATTCAACCCCAAATGGTGTGATAACTATCAACATGGTAAAAGACAATATGTTTAATGAAGAGGCAAGAAGAAAAGAGTTAGGTATTTGCTCTAATACAGAAGCACTTGTTACAAAGAGGCGGGAGAAAAGTAAAGGTTGAAAACCTTCTAGTGATTATAACCGTGACAAGTCAAAAGGAAAGTCAAAGTCCAAAAAAAGATAAAGTGTTTTTACTATAACAAGCCAGGGCACATTAAGAGAAAGTGCAAAAAATTCATAAAAGAACAGTTTAATGGAAAATGTGAAGAACAAAAAGAGGACAAAGACATTGCAGTAGTTGCATCTGATGGTGATACAATCATTGTTTGCGATGATGCGTGTGTAAACCTTGCATGCTAAGATTCCACTTGAGTGGTTAATACAGTAGCGTCATTTCATATCACTGCATGTAGAGATTTCTTCTCTTCCTACACTAGTGGCAATTTTGGTTAGATTAGGATGGGAAATGAAACAAAATGTGAAATTATTGGCATAGGAGATGTAGAGCTAGAAACTAGCATTAGGTGCAAATTGGTTCTGAAATATGTTACACATGTTCCTGAAATGCGCTTTAGTTGATCTCTGTTGGGAAGCTTGATGATGAGGGCTACCATAGTCACCTTGGAGAGGGCAAGTGGAAGCTTACTAAGGGTTCTCTTGTTTTAGTTAGGGGAAAGAAAAACAACACTCTCTACAAGACAGAAGCGAGACTAGTCAAGGGAGAGGTGAACATTGTTGAGAATGAAGCTTCTACTAAGCTATGACATAAGTGGCTTGGTCACATAAGTGAAATGGGACTTCAGGTTCTTGCCAGAAAGAAGCTTCTACTAGTTAAAGCTACATCATTATTACCTTCTACACATTGCCTGTCTGGAAAGCAAATTAGAGTTGCATTTTGTAGATTTCCTTCACGTAGAAAACCAGATATTCTTGATTTAGTTTACACTGATGTTTGTACTATGCAAAGTAATACTTTGGTGGTGCACATTATGATGTGACTTTTATTGATGATCATTCAAGAAATGTGTGGGCATATGCTTTGAAATCCAAAGACTAGGTACTTGATGTATTCAAAGATTTTCATGTGAAGGTTGAGAGGCAAACTAGCAAGCAGTTAAAATATGTCAGAGCAAAGAATGGTGATGAATATAGGAGGCCATTTGAGCAATACTGCAGAAGTCATGGCATCAGGCTTGAGAAGATGGTTCCTAAGACCCTGTAACAAAATACTGTAGCTGAGAGAATGAATAGAACCATCTGTGATAGAATCAGGTGTATGTTCTCTCATGCAAAATTGTCTAAGTCTTTTTGGGGTGAGGCTATGAGGACAACCGTTGATTTGATTAATTTGCCTCCATTATATCTTTTAGAGGGTGATATTCCAGAGAGGGTTTGGACATGAAAATTTGTTTTCTTCGAGCACTTAAGAGTGTTTGGTTGTAGGACATTTGTTCATGTTCTTAGAGACAAGCGGTCCAAGCTTGATAGCAAGACTAAATAGTGTATCTTCCTAGGTTATTCAAATGAAGAGTTTGGGTACAAGTTATGGGATTCAGCTACTAAAAAGATTATAAGAAGCAAAGATGTTGTCTTCTTCGAAAATCAAACCATTGAAGACTTGGATTGGGTTAAGAAGCCAAAGCCTTTCAATAAAGAATAGGTTGATTTGGGTCCAGTCTCTCCTAACTTTATGGGACATAATGAACACAGGAAAGTTGTGCAAGAAGAACAAGTTAATACAGTTGACATAAATGATGAGTTTGTAGTAGATGATGTAGAAGAAAATTCTACAATTGAGAATGATGGCTTAGAATAGTAGCAAGAACAAGTTACTTCAGAGTTGCCTATTGAAACACAGTTAAAAAAATCTACTAGAGAGCGTCAACCTTCCATAAGGTATACTAGTGATGAGTTTTTGTTGCTTTCTGATGAGGGAGAACCAGAAAATTATTAAGAGGTTCTGTTGCATGACAAGAAAAAAAGTTGTTGAGAGCTATGCATGAAAGATGAAATCCTTGCATAAAACAACACTTATGAATTGATGGAGTTGCTTAAGGGTAAGAGAGCATTAAAGAATAAATGGGTACGGAAAAGGAAGCTTGAACCAAATAGATCACAACCAAGGTATAAGGCAAGATTGGTTGGGAAGGGTTTTAATCAGAAGAAAGGTATTGACTTTGAATAGATTTTCTTGCCTGTGGTTAAGATGTCTTTGATCCAAGTTGTGTAAGGCTTGGCTGCCAGTATGAATCTATAGATTGAATAGCTTGATGTGAAGGCTGCTTTCTTCCATGGTGACTTAGAGGAGGAAATATATATGGAGCAACCAAAAGGGTTTACAATCAAAGGCAAGGAACACTTAGTGTGTCGACTGAAGAAGAGCTTGTATTGTCTCAAGCAGGCACCGAGACAGTGGTACAAGAAGTTTGATTCCTTCATAGTTGAGCATGGGTATGATAAAACTGCATCTGACCCTTATGTTTTTGAAGAAATTCTCTAGTGGAGAATTTATTATTCTCTTGCTATATGTGGGTGACATGCTGATTGTTGGTTGTGATACTGGTAAAATTGATAAACTGAAAAAGGAGTTGAGCAAGTCCTTTGAAATGAAGGACTTGGGGTCTGCAAGTCAAATTGTTGGTATAAAAATTTCTCGAGATAAGACGAATGAAAAATTGTGGCTATCTCAAGAAAGCTATATTGAGAAGGTTTTAGACAAGTTCAACATGGGCAAAGCAAAACCAGTGAGTTCTCCACTTGGAAGTCATCTAAAGCTAAGTTCTAAACAAAGTCCTTCAAGTAAGAAAGAAAAAAAAGAAGTGCAAAAAGTGCCCTATGCATCAGTCGTGGGTAGCTTGATGTATGCCATGGTGTGCACGAGGCCTGATATTGCTCATGCTGTTAGAGTTGTCAGTAGGTTTCTTTCTAATCTTGGAAAAAAACACTAGGTTGTAGTGAAATGGATTCTCAGGTATCTGAGGGGTACTTCTAAGACATGTTTATGTTTTGAGACTAACAAACCTGTGCTTGTAGGATGCACAAATGTAGATATGGATGGGGATGTTGATTCTAGAAAGGCTACTTTTGGTTATTTGATCACTTTTTTAGGGGAAGTAGTGTCATGGCAATCAAGGTTGCAGAAATGTGTTGCTTTGTCGACCACAAAGGTTTAGTATATTGCAATCACTGAAGCTAGCAAGGAGTTACTGTGGATGAAGAAGTTCCTACAAGAATTGGGTCTACAGCAAGAAAGGCATCCACTCTACTATGATAGTCAGAGTGCTATTCATCTCAGTAAGAATCCAACTTTTCACTTTAGATCCAAGTATATTAATGTGAGATATCATTGGATTCATGATGCACTAGAAATGAAATTGTTTTGCCTTGATAAAATTCATACTAATGAGAATGAATCAGATATGATGACAAAACCTATACCTACAGAGAAGCTACAATTCTGTAGAAAGCAAGCAGGCTTGGTAGAGTCCCTCACATAATCGGGAGGGGGAAATTTGTTGGGCTCCCTCATATGTGAGGGAGTAAGCCTCATATGCTTGAGGACCAAGTCAATTACATTAAAAAAAATCGAAAAAAAAAATAGAGAGAAGAGAAAAGAGGGAGAAAAATACATCTGCCCATATTTCATCAACAAGTCAATCCCGCTTCATCTATGGTTTGATCGAGTTGAAATTTGGAGGAAAGGTTTGAAACTCAAGTGCCTACAATCTGAATGGTGGAGATCAGATTTTGAGCTCAAGAACTGATGTTATTGCCCGTGAATAGTAACAATGTTTTTTGTATACTTTCTCTAATCTTCTTTGTTTTTGCTAAGAGAGATTGTATAATCCAAGGCTATATGTGCTCTTGATGTATTTGGCAGCCTTTAGAGATTATTCTAGAAAAGACAGGTGTAACCCATTATTGTTGATAGTAGAAGTTTGAAGTAGACTAAGTCCCGTGGTTTTTACCTTTGCATTGGAGGGTTTTCCCGTCAAAATTCTGGTGTCTGATTTATTTTTTATGTTGCATGAGTTTATTTATTTATTGCCACTAGTTGATATTGCTTATTTAGTTTTACACAAAGAAAAGGTATAAAAATTTTGGTGTTTGTTGGAATATTGTGAATTCACCCTAATAGGCACACCCTTGGACCAACCTCGAATGACATGTACGGGTGGAAGCTAGCAGGTGCCTATGATCCCATTTGTGAACCTATCAGGGTTGAACTTATGCATGTCGGGTCCCCAAGTTTTAGGGTCTATGTGCAGTGTCACCACCAGGCTCCATACCTTCACCCCCTTTGGCACTTTGATGCCTCCAAATTTCATGTTTGCTAAGGCCTCCCTCGACACCACTGGTACTAGTGGGTAGAGCCACAGTGATTCCTGGATAACCATCGTCAGCTACAAATCCGAATCAAACTTTGCAGATACCACACAATAATTTGATATATATTGTTGACTCATCAGCCTAACACTTTGACATATAAACTAATAAGTTTAGGTAAGTAGTACCTATTTCATCTTGAGGATCATATCAACATCTAGAGTTCTACCCTTAGCTCACTACTTCATTACGAACCTAAGACTGCCAATCTGGATTTGCACCCAGGAGTATGAGGCACCACCAGAAGACACTATAGTGGTCTCATAGGCAGCTAAGTAGATGTTCTTGTAGTTGTCTAACTATGAAGTTATCTGTTTCTTCTTGGCTTAGATCATTGTCTTAGCTCAATCAAGAACCATATGTAGTAGGTCATTTTCATGGGTAGCCAACTCCTTTCTCTCACCATCTTTAGAATCAAATTTCAGACATCCCTTTTAAGCGCCTATGCATCCCTGTTGTTCTTGGTAGGGATATATATGTGAAAGTATCATAAAATCGATATGATCTTTTTTGGAAAATAATTGATATGATCCTGGTCTTGAAGTTATATGGGAGAAAGCTTGGTACCCAGGAATTACTGAATATTTTTTTCTTAGACATGGCCTTTTGGAGAGCCCCAAGCCTCTAGAAATCTATTCCCCTTTTTGTGTAATTGCTTTCAAAACAAGCTCTAGAGATCACATCTCCTGAGAATCTTCTCATGTAATCGTTGATTCTTATGTCTGCAATTCCATCCTCTACCTTGACCTTACTCCTCCATGAGTTCAACATTGTCTCTACTGACTCCATAGTTCGGCTTATCATTCCTGCAAGCGTTGGAAATGGATTGACATATTAGGCTTCCAACAAGCAATAAATACATTAAGAAAACTTGATTAGTTTAGAAGAAAAATAGAGATCATCACATGGTAATTCATACCTTGACCTTCTCCATGTACAGTTGAGGAGCAAGGATTTTTCTATTATAAGCCCAGATAGCTCCATTCGAGGTTAGAATGCCCTTGCCCCAGCAAGGAATGAAGCTCTTTCTATTGGTATGAGGGCTCCCCAAGTCCAAGGATGTGCATGTGGTAATTTATCTAATAATATCAGGTTGATTCACATGTAATATTTGTTTGTTACCAACTGAAAACATGAACACTTCACCTGTAAATTAAAAAAATAGTAGTATATTCAAGATCAGATGTCACTAGCCAACCAAACTATTGGCCTATCAAATCTCGATCAACTAAATTCCATGGATGACTACTACACATTTATTAATTGAGCAAGAAAGTTCAAAGTGGGCGACCATGGTAAAGGACCCTTTTGGGATTTGATCAATTTGCAGAAAAACAAAAATTAAAATCTGCTATCTATAATTAACTATCTATGATCATGAAGAAAGATGAAATTTGAATGGTACCATATTTTTTCTCCACTGCTCGAAAAAAGGGGAATATAATAGCAGCATAGTTGTGAGTGTCAGTGGACGATTCCTTCACTACAACGGACAGTGACTTCTTGATCTCCCTTATGTTACCCAGCAAAAAGATGGTGGCAAGCCACTAATCCCTTACTCCTTACAATAGATCTCAGCTTTTCCGGCTTCACCACCAGAGCATTACATAGGCGAAAGAATAGTCTTAGAATACCCACCAAAGTTAGAGATATGACCTTAACAACCATAAAAGCCTCCACTTCCCAAACCCTAATTCCTCTTTATCCCTACAATAAAATCTCTCTCTCTTTCTCTCTCTCTCTCTCTCTTTCTCTTTCTTTCTTTCTCTCTTTCTTTCTCTCTCTCTCTCTATATATGTGTGTGTGTGTGTGTGTGTATTGATGAATAATAAGGCTTCCTGGTTACCTTTTGAAATGCCCCAAGATCCAGATTGGTTGTTTCACTATCCTAATTTGTAGCTTTAAGTCATGAATGGAACTACAAATACGAGAACCATTCATTTCTCACATCATAAGAGCCTTGACCTTCATTTCATGGAGAAAACTAGGAATAACTTCAAGAGATGACCTTTTTATTTTTTTAGAAGAATTATATTCTTACTCTTTTGTTTCTCAGAGAGAAAAGAAAACATACATATATATATATATATATATATATATATATATATATATATATATATGGTTTTCAAGGAGAGAAGAGCCAAAATATCTCTCTTTCTGGTTTTTCAAGGAGAGAATTTTCACCAAGAGAGTTTTCACACAGAGAAAGAGAAAGAGAGAGAGAGAGAGAGAGATAATTAAAAAAAATTATTTTATTTATTTTTAATAGTGATAGTTTTTGGATAGTTTTAAAACTCTTAAAAACTACTCCCCATTTTCTCATTTATTTGGATCGGGTTGGGTCAGCCCACTTGGGCACCCAAACCCAACTCCAACATCTCCCACTTCCACAAGATGGGTTGAACTAGCCTGATTACTCATCCAAGTCTATTCTATTCCACTTTTGAAGGTAATTCATATAGGCAAATGGGTCATGTTACTATGCAAGCACACCTGCAATTTGGGAGCTTGTGGACCCACATTTTTCACGTACGTTCCCACTCAATGGTAGAACTCTTTGTTATTGGTGAAAAATTAGTTTTGGAAAAGTTGGAATCGCTATTATTTTATTTTATTTTAAAAGGAAAATAAAACAAGAAAGAAAACCCTAAAAAAATGAATCCATAATTTTTGGAAAAGCATGTCTTTGAAAAACCTGAGTTTAGGTCCGGGGATTAGGTTACCTATTGGGAAGGTACCTCTAAAAAGTAGCACCCTCTAAGCCTTATAGAGGTCCCTACTGACCAAGTTGAGGGAAATATGACAGTTAATTGGTTGATTATAGATACCTAGGTAGACTAAGTGATTTCAAAAATAGCATGTCTAACAAGAAAACCAATCACAATCATAAAAAAGATTTAGGGTGTATACTTGGACTGCTTCTTAAGCGCTATCACAAGACATCAATGGTTAGTTTGGAAAATAAAACGCACAACATGTATTTTACCATAGTCTCCTAATCAAACATGGCAAGTTAAACAAACAATCAAAAAGATATGTTGAACAGGTTGACAATCGCATACAAAGCAATACACAACAATCATATATAAAGCAATACATAATTTATGGAATTAAGATACGAAGGCACGAAACATACCTGAATAGCATAGGTAACTTGTAACGTTCTTCCACAAGACATGAGGGGTTAGATAATAAATAATAAAATAAAGAAATCCTAGCATGCTTGTTATCTAATTAGCATAACAAAAATGATCAAAGTATACGAAATCATCAATTATTACATACATTTTGTATATAATTCCTAAAAAATAGATAGATATGATTACTACAAGTAGCAAAGGTGGCAACAAAGATGAGTTTTGAAAAAATGATTTTATGTAGGGTTTTCACCAATTCCCCAATTCATATACACAAATCTAGCCTAGAATTATCCCATTTATTTGGGACCACAAGCTTGGATTCATGTCTTAATCAAAACCATAGTTTTTATTGAAAATTGAGAAAGATGCAAACGGATCAAAATATGATTGCATTTTATTTTTAAAAAATGAGATTTCGATTCTAAGGACTCTAAATGAACTTTTGAAATGCATTTTAATGAGGAACATTTTGAGAAAAGGTTTCTTCTTGAGAGGAAAGAAATCATTTACAAACGACAATACTCAAGGATCAAACATAGGCAACCCAAAGGAAAACAAAATCATACAGTAAAATTTTAGACAACCAAGCCAACTAAAGTGATAAGAGTAGGGTCAACCTTCATGAGTTTCCAATGGCCTTCAAAAGAGGGATTTGACCAATTATCACTAAGGCAAAAAACTAATGGCTTTCAAATCAAACAAACTAACAAAAATATTAACCAAGACTAACATCTAGAATTCAAGAAGTGCATGAACTAAGATAAAAACCAATCAAGGATTAAACCAACAAAAACATATGGAGATAATAACATGGGATCAATTAAAGTAAATTAACACTCAAACAAAATATGATGAATCAAAAACCAAAGTTTAACAAACTTGAAAATATGAAAACAATAATATGTAATTAACTAGATTGATTAGCTAAAATTTTAGAAAGCTCAAACTAAATATTAATAGATCAAAATTAAAATTACTAAACTCAAAACACGAAAACAATAACTTGTGATTAACTAAATTAACTAACTAAAATTATAATCAACTACAAAATTGAATATTAAATTCTGGATTGTGGATTGTGGAGATCCTCATTAATCTTATTTGAATCACAGTCTCTCTAGAGATTTTTCGAAACGTTCCCCTTATAAATTCTGGCACTTCTACTCTCTTATTTCCCATGATGCCAGTTGAATAAACGTTTTTAATGACTGATCCCCTATCAATGGAAGGGAAGTTTCTAATCAGCATGCGTACTTGTACCCTTGGAGATGCAAGCGGTGATTCGCCCCTCCAATCATGGTGCTGTTGATCATGCACCAATCTAGACTCTGTTGATAATGCAACCCTCTGAATGACACCCATGTTGGCGAGTAAAAGGAGTTGATGCAGATTTTCGATGTGCTAATGGAGTGGAGGAGATAATGGCGTGTTCTTAGAGTCGGGATGCTGATGGTGGGTTCTCAAAGTGGCCACTAATCCCATGCATGATGGAGAGAAAAAAACCCCATGGTGCGGTTGTGGTGTGCTCCTTTTCAGCTGTGCACGTTGCCTTGTGGAGTCTTCAAAGTGTCAGCCTTTTTTTGTTTTTCCAAGCCGTTCCTCCTTAAGATAGGTTTATGTGCTTTATGGCTATCTCCAAACTGGCAGCCTGCTGCCTTTTCCCAATTGTGGTTGTCCCTTTTCAAGGCGGCGCGTGTTCTCCATCCTTATCAACATGTCACCCCAAATTCTCTTATCTATCAAAAAAAAGAAAAGCGCATGCAGCCATGGATTTTTACTCTAGACCCCTCTCAAAGTCTTGAGTCTTCATAAATCCTTCTCAAACCGTGTCTTCATCTCCCTAGAATCCCCTTAATCTTCATATTTCTTTTTCCAAGCTCCCCCCGAAAAAAAACCCTTCCAAGGAAAGTCTCACTTTTCTTAAACTCCTATGCCATCTCAATATCTTTCATACCAAAACCAAATCATCCAAATTTCAAACTCCCCTAAAATATCTTCCAAGAGAGTCCACATTAAATCATAAATTTAATGATAAAACATAATGAAAATACATTATTGAAATAAAATAAAAGGAAGATAACAATAAATAAACAGTGATTGATAATAATAAATATATAAATAAATAAATAAAAACTAAACCACACAAGCCATGCAACCATGCAAGCCATACAAGTCACACTAAAAATGTCTAATGGGCCAAGTGTGCCTAAGTGACCTAGGTAGGCTTAATATGTCTTAATGGGCCTAGGTAGTTTAGGACAATGTCTAAGTGACATAAAGTGATCAGGACATTGTCTAAGTGACCTAAACATGCCTAAGTGTGCTATCCTAAAAGTGCACCTAAAAGCTATCATAAAAAGGAAGGAAAAACCTAAGTCTAAATTAGGACTACTTAGAGTCACAATGGGGTTAGATAAATCCCTCAACCAAAGTCTCCAAGGTGGCTAAAAAAAGGTAAGTAGTATGAGTAGCAATGGACCACCAAGGAACTACTGTGGAGCACTAGAAGTAAACTTAAAGACATGTGCTAAAGGAACAAAATTGAGGGTCTACAAATATGCCCTTCTTTGGCAGAGATCACAAGTGTAGAGAATGTGAGTTGAAATACGAATAATGAGTAGAACGAAATGAACTATACCAAAGAACTAAAAGGAAAAGACCAGAAATTTTGTCCTAGCACATGAAAGGGGTAAGGTCAAAAGATAGGGTCACAATGACATGGATGGGATGACTCTATGTGGAGGGATGACAACAAAGAGAGAAAAGCGTATGATAAGTAGCACAAAGATGGAAAAGGATGAAAAGAATGATTCAAGGTCATGGATGGAATACATGAATTTGGGTCATGGAACTCTGAGCTTTATATGCTATGAATGACTCTATGTCGAAAACTAAGGGCTTTAAATGATATGGATGACTCTGGGTTAGAAGCTCAGGGCTTTAAATGCTATAGATGACTCTAGGTCGGAAGCTTAGGGCTATAGATGATATGGATGACTCAGGGTTGTGAACTCAGGGCTCTAAATGCTAAGAATGACTCTAGGTCATGGATGAGAATGAACAACTTTGGGTCGTGAGCTCAGGGCTCTAAATGTTATGGATGACTATGGGTCATAAATAAGAAGAACGACTCAAGGTCATGAGCTCGGGTCTCTAAATTCTATGGATGACTCTAGGTCATAAATAAGAATAACGACTCAAGGTCGTGAGTTGATTGATCGGTTAGAAAGAAAGTGCGATACATAAACTCTAGGTCAAACCACTTAAGGGTGACCAAATGATGAAGGCTCGGCTCAAGGTTGGAAAGGCTCCGGGTCTTTAAGGAAATGATAGCTCAAGGCTACAAGGCTTAGGGCCTAGAAGGAATGGATAGCTCAGGGCTATATGACTCAAGGCCTAAGGGAAAAAGGATAGCTCAATGCTAAGAGACTTTAGGAAATGACAGCTTAAGGCTACCAAACTCAAGGCCTAGAAGGAACAGATAGCTCACGGCTACAAGACTCAGGGTCTAAAAGGAATGGATAGCTTAAGACTATAAGACTTAAAGTCTAGAAGAAACGGATAGCTCAAGGCTATAAGACTCGAGGTTTAGAATGAACAGATAGCTCAAGGCTATAAGACTTAAGGTCAAGAAGGAATGGATAGCGCAAGGCTATAAGCCTCAGGGTCTAGAAGGAATGGATAGCTTAGGGCTACGAGGCTCAGGGCCTAGAAGGAACAGATAGATCAGGGCTACAAGGCTCTAGGTCTAGAAGAAACAGATAGTTCAAGGCTATAAGACTCAGGGTCTAAAGACTTTGAAAAAAAAACCCTACAAAAGTATAAATATGATAAGGATATTTTAAAAAAAAATATTTTCAAAGAAAGCTATGATAATTTGGTGGATTAAAATCATTCAAAGACTCACAAAAAAAGTACTATAAGACAAAAAAGGTACAAAATTAATCAGAATTTTCATCAAAGAAAATCTTAAAATGAACAAATAGAAAGAAAGAGAAAAATTGAAATTAAAAGTGTAATACAAAAAATAGCCTACTTGAACGGTTTTGATGATGGTAAAAAACTTTCTAATTCTCTCACTCTCTGACTTGAAAAAATATTGTAAGCATATTGGTAACATAAAAGAAATAACAAAAGAAAAAACATATTAAAGATGGTGGGTTAGTTAAGCATCACTTCTCCGAGATTTCCTTGATTTAAATACTAAACTTGAAATGACAAATTGTTAAAAAAAGAAGTTAAAATGATTAAATTTCATATCAAAATAGTACATAAATATTATGATATGAATAATAGAAAAGATTGATGTAATATTATTTCATGGATGAAATTAATCTTTATTATTGATCATAAGACAAAGTAAGTTTTTTAGTTGAAAAACATGCATGAGAAATGGATCTTTTAAGTGCCTTAATGAATGGTATAACATTTTATTAGTCGTTGTGATATTTTGAAATTGCAAATGGTGGGGGTAGTTTATTTATTTCTGGCACACGATGAGCAACTCCTTGAAAAAAAAACAAAAAAACCTTCAAACAAGCTTGTTGTTATTATTTTCTTGTATTGGCATTGCAGGTGGTGGGAATTTTTATTGTTTTTTGGTCATATGGTGAGCAATTCCTTCAAAGAATTGGGTATATATATATATTCCTAAGCATCAATGCATATATAGACTTTTCTAAAAACTTTAAATGGACTTGATGGGAAATAGGTAGGAGCTAAGCATCAATGCACATATATATATGCATTGATGATTCCTACCTATTTCCTACGCAATGTCTTTGGAAAAGTCTATATATGCATTAATGGTTCCAACCTACTTCCTATTAAACCCATTTAACGTCTTTGGAAAAGTCTATTATGTAATCAAGGCTTTCATATCCAAAAAGAGTCCAAATAGGTGTTTTCTTTTCTTTTCCTTTTTATTTTTTCTTTACATGAAATGGATTAGTATAACTTCTTGAATTTATTGAGTGATTGTCATTGATTACTATATATTAACTATTATTAATATTAACTGAAAAAATAATTCATCTATATATTTTTCCTTTGTTGTTCAATTTATAGGGAAAAAATGTTGTTTCTTTCAAGTAAAGATTTATGTTTGTCTTCTAGAAATTGAATTTTCTTATGATAGTTTTTTTATCATTCATTAAGGTAGATTTCTCATCTTTGAATGATTCAAGCAACACAAATATTTCAACATATTTATCAATTACAGTTTTATGCATTCATACAAGAGCTTTTGATATTTTAGGGTAATATTATCAAATACACAAACATCCTTATCAAAATCACTATCAAAAGAAGATTCAATATGAGACTTAACATATACAACAAAAGCTAGATAGTTGTTTTGTTCACACTTGATATCTCTATGATTTGAGGTCTCACTGTCACTTGCATGTGTATCACTCCATGTAACTTGCATAGCTCCGTTTTCAATTTTATGCATTCATACAAGAGCTTTTGATATTTTAGGGTAATATTATCAAATACACAAACATTCTTATCAAAATCACTATAAAAAGAAGATTCAATATGAGACTTAACAGATGCAATAACAGTTTTGCACATACTATATATCTCCATGATTTGAGGTCTCACCATCACTTGAATGTGTATGATGTATCACTCCTTATAACTTGCATAGCCTTTTTCACGTCTCTTGGACTAGGATATTCAAAATCCATATGTTTTAGTCCATGAAACTCAAAATGATATTAATTTAAGAAGAAATACATAGAAAGCAAACATATTTTTCTTCAAAAGCATACTTTAAAATAAGAAATAGAAACTCAAAAATTATATCAAAATAAACATTCTAAAATTGTCTATGGAAAAAAAGGTAATAAAAGTATAAGACCTTTTCAAAAAAAGTGAAGAAAAATGATAGGAAAAAAAAAACAAAATTAGACAAGAATTTTTTTTTACTTTCTTTGAATATGATTCTGCATGAGAAGACTCTCCAAAAAAATTACAAAAGTATAAATATGAGAAGAATTTAAAAAAAAATAATAATTTAAATAAACTATGATAAGTGAATTAAAATAATTTGAGTAAAAAAATTACTATAAGACAAAAAAGATACAAAATTTAAAATAATTTTCATCAAAGGAAATCTTAAAATGGAAAAATAGAAAGATAGAGAAATTTTGACACTAAAAGTGTAACACAAAAAATATGTAGCTTACTTGAATGACTTTGATGATGGTAAATAAACTATCAAATTCTCCCACTCTCTAGCTTAAAGAAATATTGTAAGTATATTGGTAAGATAAAAAGAAATAACAAAGAAAAAACATAATATAGATGGTGGGTTGTTTAGTTAAGCATATTACTTGTCTGATATTTCCTTTGATTTAAATGTTAAACTTGAAATGACAAATTGTAAAAAAAAAAAGGAAAAAAGAAAAAGTTAATATAATTAAATTTTATATATTGTGTATATGCATTATGTATATATGCATTGATGATCCCATTTCTTATCAAACCCATTTAAAGTCTTTGGAAAAGTCCATAAATGCATTGATGCTTTGTTTCTACCTACTTCTATCAAGCCTATTTAATTAATGCTTTAAAGTCTTTGGAAAAGTCTATATATGCATTAATGCTTAATTAGTTCCTACCTATCTCCTACCAAACCCATTTAGGGGGTGTTTGGTACACGGGTAGGGAGTGGGAATAAACATCTCTTTCCTTTTCTCCTTTATTCCTATGTTTGGATAAATGTTAAGAAGGCGGAAATGAAATAAAAAATTATTCCGGAAGAAATCAAATCTAACTTATGAGTCGGATTTGCATTCATTAAAAGTAGGTGGTATTCTGATTCATTAAACCTATTTGATAATATAAAATAACCTAAATTACTATTTTACCCTCTTATCTTGTTCTTCAAACCGATGTTTATCTTCTTTGTAAAGGTAGAGATTCATTCATCATCCACTTCTTATCTTCTTTGCAAAGATAGAGACCCACTCATCATCCAATTCTCTGCAACAAGTGATTCTTCCAAATTGAATCAATTAAACCTTCCACGATATTTAAAAAAAAAAAAAATCAATTTCTTATATGTGTTTGCTACAACTAGGTTCTGAAAACTCCCTTCTACATCTTCGATCAGGTTTACCTTATTTTCTCTTTCTTCTTCTACTTCTTTATATGTGTTTCTTCTTCTCTATAAATTGATTAATTTTTTTTTTTAATTATTTGTTTGGAATCTAAATTTGAATTATTTAAAATTTTGATAAAAAAAGAATATTTAAAATTTTTAAGGTTATGGATTTTATCGGATATGATACTTGTTGAAAATTAGAATAAATTTGAATTCTTTTATTTCCTCTTTTGAAAATAGGAAAAACATTTGCTAGCTTTGAGAATTTAAATATTATAATAAATAATTTTTTTTTGAAAATATAATTTTATAACTACTTAAGCATGACAAATTATTCAAATTTTTAATAAAAATAATAATTGAATATTTGTGCATTAGGGTTATACGATTTTTATGGTTAATTTTTTATTTATTGAGTATATATATATTTTAGTCTTATTATTTAATAACAAAAACCTCTCAAATTTTATTTTTTTAAAAATAAAAGTAAAAATAAAAAAATATTTTAAATTATATGTAAGGATATTATTGTAAATTTATTTCTTTTTCATTTCCATTCCTATTATTATCAAACATTGGAATGGAAACAAATAATCATTCTAATCTTGCATTCATAAGTTCATTCAAATGTTAGAAATAGAATCATCAAATTCATTTCATTCCACTAAAAAATAGGAAAGGAAACAAAATATTATTTCCATTCCCTATTCCGACGTACCAAACACCCCCTTAAAGTTTTGGAAAAGTCTTATGTAATCAGGCTGAAGTCTTCTCAATTTCACTAAATACAGATAAGGTAAACATCCATGCATGGGCAACCATGCTCAACACTGATATAGGCTAGCTTTCATATCCCCAAAAGAGTCCAAACAGCTGTTTTTCTCTTCTTTTCTTTTTTATTTTTCCTTTACATAAAAGGGATTAGCATAACTTGTATACTGATATAGCTTTAGATCATGATCAAGTCCAAATTTACTAAATGATTATCATTGATTATCATATATTAACTAAAAAAGAGTGATCGACCAGAACATATATATATATATATATATATATATATATATAGATATATATTGATTCTCATGAAGAACAATGGAATTAAACAAATTCAAAATAGATAACAAACCCTGAAGCATAGGGCTATTTCCAACCGAATTAGCGTGTGTGCAATAGGGATGCGGATTGAGACAAGATTGAAGAAGATTCCGAGAACTTTGATGAGTCCGTGGAGTTTGAAAACTGGGTGTGGTTTCTCTCAGAAACGCTAGTGCTATAGGATGTTTGCAGCGTTGGAGGAGCATAACACATTGGCACAGGCATTTTTATAGGAAGAAGAGGCAGTAAAGCTTCAGAATTAAGGACACTCATTGCTTGCCTCATTGAAGGACGAGCATTGCAATCCGGGTGAGCACACCAAAGACCAACAATCATCAATCGTTCCATTTGTTGATCATCATAATCTTCAGACAGTCTTGGATCAGCTGCTTCAAGAAGTTTTCCTACGCCATAGAGGTCCCAAACCCACTCCACCAATCTGATCTGATTTTCTTCGGCCTTTGTTTCCATGGCTCTTCTTCCACAGCAAATTTCCAATGCAACAATTCCAAAACTGTACACGTCAGATTCCTTACTAGCCTTGCCTGTCATGAAACATTCAGGAGCCATGTAGCCCATGGTCCCCGCTAAAACAGTGGTTTGTGACCCTTTACCATGATCAACAAGCCTGGCTAGCCCAAAATCTCCAAGCTTAGCATTAAAATCTGAGTCCAGCATCACATTACTGGACTTGATGTCCCTGTGTACCACACACTGCTCCCATTCTTCATGTAGGTACAGAAGCGAAGAGGCCAAGCCTAGAGCAATTCTATACCTCATAGCCCATGTTAACAAGGTTTTTTCTTCAAAAAGACAGGTGCTCAAGCTTCCATTTGGCAACAACTCGTAAACCAATAGGAGCTCTCCTTTTTTATGGCACCAGCCCATGAGCTGCACCAAGTTCCGGTGCCTCAATCGACAAAAGATCTTCACTTCAGACGCATACTCCTTCATCCCCTGTTGGGAGTTCCTTGTTACCCTCTTAACTGCAACATAAGAGTTCAGTTCTCGCAAGAAACCTCTATAGACCCCACCAAACCCTCCCTCTCCAAGCTTCTCTCCCTCTGAAAAGTTACTGGTCGCAAGAGCCAATTCATTAAAGGAAAACTTCCTCGGTCCAGTACCCTTCTCAAAATCTTCGTCCATGTCTTGATCACTGTCACCACCGTCTTCTTGATATCCCCCAGTATTCCTCTTCTTCCTCAAGTAAAACCAAACCAATGCCAACCCACCCACCACAACAAATGCACAAACACTCAATCCCACCACAAGTTCTGTCTTCTTTCGCTCTCCTGGTTCTATACAACCGGGAAATTCCAAACTTGAACTAAAATTCCATGAGGAGATTTTATTTAGCTGGACGGAATCTCCTGTTGAGGCTGAGAAGCCAATATCAACAAATTCTGGTAGGATTCTCAGATCAACTTCGTAATACAGGCTTTGCGGCTGGGTACTTGTATTGGCCGTGGAATCAGTAATTACCACTACACTCAGATTTTGCGAATTAGAATTATAACTGATGGAAACATGATTTACCTTTCCATTGATAATATTGTTCGACCAATTCATAGTCTTAACAGATATCATGGAATTAATATTGATACCAACATGATCTTTTCCCGGATCCCCTAATGTGGCTGAGTTTGGATATGTATCAAACTCCACTGCAACAAAACGAATTGTGGTTGAGTTTGTCGCCGGAGTTGCGCTTGAATTCACCAGACCAAGGCTACTTCCGGACACATCTGAAGGCAGCTGGGTACCGTTAAGGAAGAAGGTAAGCCCATCCCCATAACTATTGTCCAGAAGAGAATTAATTACAAAGGAGAAATTGGTAGAAAAATCAGTTAGATTTCCGGAGGTCTTATCCCAAAGATGCAACTGTTCCTTATATATGGCTCGACCCCAACTTCTGTTAGATGTTTTGTCCCGCGCGTTGGTAGTCAGTTCGATAGCATCTGAAGAATACAGAGCGTCTCCTTCTAAGCGTAGCAGATCTGCGTTTTGATGAAAGCTGGTGATGTTGAAGGACATTGGAATTGAAGTCGCACAGGGCAAGAAGAAAATGGAAATCAAGAAGCAGAGATGAAAGGAGAGAAGTTTGTGAGATTCCATATGAGTGTTGCAACCACCCATGGTTGAGTACAGAGTCCTGCCCATTCCCTTCTACTTAAACATATCCTTTGCACTAGTCTTCCAAACCCGTACTTGGTCCTTTGCAAAAGAATTTTCAAATCGTCGCCAAAGACGAGAGTCATATTTTAAGAAGTCGCGCGCGTTGAAAATTATTTTGATTCCGTCAGTTCTTGCTTTGACTGCGTCTATAATAATATGTTTCATAGAGATGAATGTTTGAAACAAAGAAAACGAAAAAAACAGATTAATAATAACTGGACGGGAAAACTTGAGGAAGAATTACACGGAGAAAAAAAAAAGTGGGGAATAATAAAAAAAAATAGATTCAAAATTAATAAATTCTTTCCATAATTTAAAGATTTTTACTCATTTTCTTTGCCTATTATAAGATTAAATAATTTAAAAATATATGAAAATTTAATTAATTTTAATTAAATTTGAGTTTCTTTTTTATTTTTATATTCTCTTCTAAAGTTTTTCATTCATTTTATTTTGGGAAAAGTGGGATTTGAGTACTCACTAATATGAAAATATGTGAAATAACAAACCTCAATTTTTTAAAATCGGTATTATCTTTCTCGTTTTAAAAATAATTTAAAATATATGTGCTTTTTAATGAGTCATATAATAATTTCCTAAAATACCCATTTTACTTGTCTTGTCATTAACAACAATTGACTACTAATTTTTTCACATAAATGTTTCCCTTCTTTTATATATGTTCTTTATTATTATTATTATTATTATTTTAGATTTTTTTGTCTATAAACAAACATCTTATAGTAAGATGTAGTTTGAAGAGTGTGGACATTAGAAATAGTGAAAACACTAGTGGATTGTAGATGAGTTTGAGTTTTGCTAATAATAAGATTTGTGGTTTTTACAATTTTCTCTTTTGGATTTTTTTTTAGGGCAAATTGAGGTTAATTTCAAGTACTCTAGTTGTTTAGAGTATTTTTTTTTGTTTTTAGTTTCACCTTCGTAATATATTGTTGTTTCTAAAAGGTAGATGAGTTTAAGTTACCTAAAGAATGTTTGTTGATGAAGAGAAGGAAAAAAAAAAAAGTCCTTACTGGGTGTTTGTTCTCGGAGAAAAAAAGTCTCAAATAATGATAATTAACATATCTAATAATAATAATAAAAATAATAATAAACATATCTAAAATGACAGAAAACATTTACATAGAGAAGTTTAATTGTCAATTATTGTTGATGATATAGCGAGTAAAATAGGCATTTTAGAGAATAATTATAAGACTCATTAAAAAAGTGCATATATTTCATATTATTTTTATATAAATAAAGTTAATATTGATTTTAAAATTTTGTGGTTCTTTTTTCCGTATATTTTTATATTAGTGAGTTAAAACCTACTTTTCTCTTTTATTTTTGTGTGTAAAGATTAAAAAAATATACAAATTTTTAATTAAATTTAATTATATATATAAAATTTTATAGTAGATCAAGAGACAATTATCTTTTTTGCACTTTTTTTCATTGCCTCTTTTAGTATTTTCTATAAACAAAATTATGGACCCACATTTTATCCACACATGTGAATTGATATGTCCCCACTCAATGATAACACTTTGAACTATATGAAAAAAGATATTTTGAAATTTTCTTTGAGCCATTTTGAGTCATTACTTATTTTAATTATTTTTAAATGAAAAAAGAATAAGAAAGAAAACTTATTGTTTTAATTTGATAAATAATAAGTTTATCAAATAAAAATTGATTTGAAAGCCAAGTTAACTATTGAAAAGGTACAATAATAATAGTTATAACACCCCTTTAAACTTGTAAATCTACGGTTTTAATATATAAGTGGAAATAATTTGAACATTCAATTAATTAATCGATGGATACAAAAGAAATGAACAAAGCACAAAAAAATAATAATAATATATGCAATGGTATGATAACGACACATTACAAAATATACAAAATAATGGACAAAAGAATTGTACAAATTAATTTATTAAATTAACTGAAAAAAAAAAGTATTTTGAATCGCTTTTTATTTATAAGAAAATGTCTTTTACAATTTTTATTTAGAAAAAATAATTTTAAAATTTTTATTAAAAAAATTCAATCCTATAAATTATGATTTTACCCCTTAGGGGCATTACATGGGTGGTGTACTGTACAAGGCAGGAAACCCAATTTCAATTCCACAAAGTTGTATCTTTGCCGCTTCTTCATCTTTCACCTTTGCTTTGGCAACATTTGCATTGGTTGACACCAAGGATTGAAATATCGGTTTTTACGGATATATCGGTACTTCAATTTTACGGATATATCGGAAATATCGGAGAAATATGAGTGGATATTTTTTCATAAATATCGGTGGAGTGAAAATTATTTAAAATTAATAGGAATGCTTGAAAAAACTTCAAAAAATGATAAAATAAGTAATAATACACATTTTTAAGTTATCTTGTAAGTGTTATTGATATATATATATATATATATATATATATATATATATATATAATAAATTAGAAGAAATATCATAAATAGAGATATATTGGTATTCGATATTTGAATTTTAAAATAATATATGAATTTTGAAAGTGTATAAAGTTAAAATTGAGTTAAGAAATATTTAATTTTATTGAATAAAAATAATTTATATATAAATATAATACATATGAGATTGCAATAGTCCTTATACTAAGAAAGATATCGATGTGGTTTCATTATATTATTAGATGAAGGGAGTTCATCTGGTTGAAGACAGTATTTATTTAAAAATTTTAAAATATTTTTATTCAAATATATTTTATTATATTTAAATGAAAATTAAATTAATTTATATAAAATATATTATTTGAGATTTAATTTTTAAAATTTTATTAAAAATATGTGATAACAACTTTTTCTATTAATATTAATTTATTTAATAATCAAAATAAAGGTTGATAATTAATAATTATTTATATAGAGAGTGGAAAATTGTTCTCATGATTTTTTTATATATTTTATTATATTTTAAATGAAAAATTAAATTAATTTATATAAATATCTTTTTGAGATTTAATTTTTAAAATTTTATTAAAAATATGTGATAACAACTTTTTCTATTAATATTAATTTATTTAATAATCCAAATAAAGGTTGATAATTAATAATTATTTATATAGAGAGTGGAAAATTATTCTCATGATTTTTATTTTTTTATTTTTATTTTTTTATCTCCACTAAATCTAAAAATAAAAAATAAAAAAGGCACCCACTTGGCCACTTCTCTCTCGGGCATCAAGAACCCTTTTCTGAAGTTGTCCTCCAACGAGAGAATCCCTAAAAAAAAAGCCCTATTTTCCTCTGCTACTCTCAAATCTGAATCCTCGCAGGTACTAATCTAATCATGTTATTATTATTTTTTTTTTGCAACCCCCGTTTGATTCCCAAGAAAATCCATCCCCCATTCGATTTCCGAGAAAATTCATCCTCGTTTGATTTCCGAGAAAATCCATTCAAAACCCCAAAGAAAACAAAAAAAAATTGCTTTTCTTTTGCTCCTTGTGTTTTCTGGATCTGTTTTAGGGGTCTCTTTGCTGTTGTGCCATTGGATTTAAATTTCACGAACCCTAAATCCACGATTTTTGAGCCAGGCTGAAAAACACTGCGCGGGCTGGACTGGTAGGAAATATCGGGAAATTTTCCGATTTAT